>NW_019262707.1:586734-599223 GCF_002742605.1 Olea europaea var. sylvestris | reverse complement strand
TATAACTTTACACTTGTTTAATCCATGATCCAAATGTATGGTGGTGATGGATAACAAGTGGGGCTAATTATAGGTAATTAGTAGCCTAAAAACCTATATTTGCAAAGGAAATCTCTAATCTTCCAACTAATATAATCCAACCCTCTATCTTTCATCATTAACAAATGTATCCCAAATCTAAACTTATATCCAACTTACATATCCAAAAAAAATTGTAGATCGTAAATTAATTTAATCATTTGGTCAATTGAAGTCCTAACAAAATAATCGACCACATTCAATTTCATACTTGACTTAAGGTTCGACTAATTAATAGTCACTTCATGCAAACACAACATTTAACACCTCATGCTTGTAGTCATTAGCTACCTCTAACATTAACTACTACAAAGGTGGTGTCCCCTTTTCTTATGGCCAAAAATAGTATTGAAAGTTAAATCGCCATCTTAAAGAAATTTAAACTAGTATAAAATTTCGGAGTATTACAATTTTTTCCAAGAAGTTTTGGTGCTATCAAGAAGCGTTTTCCAAGCATCAATTCTCAACGAAGTGTTTTTTTGAAACATCAAAGGAGTGCATTTTTCAACAAGGTTCAAAGCATCAATCAAGGTAGGTAGGGTGTAAAGTGTTAATTCGTGTTAAGTTATAAGTTTCTAGCAAATGAAGATTTATGTTAATGTTTATATGTCTAATGGTACCTCCGGTACATCATACACCTCCATCTCTAATGGTACCTCTGGGTACGGCATGTACTTCCGATCGGGGCGTCGTGTTAAGTTATGACTCTACGTGTTTGGGGTTCTACCGGAAATCCTACTATGAAAAGGTTTCTAAAGTTACAGCTTTGAAATATATAGCTTGATCACAAATGCACCAATGATATCTATTGAGTTTTTTTAACTCATGGGTTTAACCCCTTCTCTATAGATTGATATGATTCTATCTTGGGCCTGGATGATGGAAAAGATGGAGAGTGGTACAGCGAGCCCATGGAAAACCTGGTGAGCAAGTATTTGAATGGACACTTGACAACAATGCAAGCGTCAAACAACGTGTCAAAAATAAGTGTACAAATTGCAAAGTTCAATCGGTAAGGACCTTGCTACACGTACACCATGGTGTACACTTTAGTTTATACTTTACCACGTGACATTATGCTATTGGATAGTTTAAATTTCAAATTATTTTCTCATCCAACTGACACTTGACAACAATGCAAGTGTCAAACAGCGTGTCCAAAATTTGTGTACAAATAGCAAAGTTCAATCGGTAAGGACCTTGCTACATGTACTCTATGGTGTACACTTTAGTTTATGCCACGCGGCACTACCCTGTTGGACAGTTTATATTTCAAATAGTTTTCCAATCCAACTGACATTTGACAACAATGCAAGTGTCAAATGACGAGTCAAAAATAATTGCACAAGTAGTGAAGTTCAATTGGGAAGATGCTTGCTGCATGTACACTATGATGCACACTTCAGTTTACACTTAGCCACATGACATTACCCTTTGGACAATATAAATTTCAAACAGTTTTTTCATCCAACTGACAATTGACAATAATGCAAGTATCAAACGACGTATCCAAAATTAGTGTGCAAATAGCAAAGTTCAATCGGTAAGAACCTTGCTACATGTACATTACTTTCTAAACTTTAGTTTACACTTTGCCATGAGACATTGCCCTGTTGGACAGTTTAAATTTTAAAAAGTTTTCCCATCCAATTGACAACTGACAACAATGCAAGTATCAAACAACATGTCAAAAATCAGTTTACAAATAGCAAAGTTCAATCATTAAGAACCTTGCTACGTGTACACTATGGTCTAAACTTTAGTTCACACTTTGCCATGTTGGACAGTTTAAATTTTAAACAATTTTTCCATCCAATTGACAATTGACAACAATGCAAGTCTCAAACAACGTGTCAAAAATCAGTGTACAAATAGCAAAGTTCAATCGGTAAGAACGTTGCTGCATATACACTATGGTGTACACTTTCGTTTACACTTTGCCACGAGACATTACCTGTTGGACAGTTTAAATTTCAAATAGTTTTCCCATCCAATTGACACTTGACAACAATGCAAGTGTCAAACAACGTGTCGAAAGTCAGTGTACAAATAGCAAAGTTCAATTGGTACAAATAGCAAAGTTCAATCGGTAAGGACCTTGCTACATATACACTACGGTGTACACTTTAGTTTACACTTTGCCACGTGACACTATCCTATTGGACAGTTTAAATTTTAAATAGTTTTTCCATCCAATTAACACTCGACAGCAATGCTATTGTCAAATAATGTGTCAAAAATCAATGTACAAATGGCGAAGTTCAATCGGTACGGACCTTTCTACATGTCACACTTTACCACGCGACATTACCCTGTTGGACAGTTTAAATTTCAAATAGTTTTTCCGTCCAATTGACACTTGACAACAATGTAAATTTCAAACAGCGTGTCAAAAATCGGTATACAAATAACAAAGTTCAATTGGTAAGAACCTTGCGACTTGTACACTATGGTGTACACTTTAGTTCACACTTTGCCATGTGACATTACCCTTTGGACAGTTTAATTTCAAACAATTTTCCCATCCAACTGATAATTGACAGCAATGCAAGTGTCAAACAACGTATAAAAAATCAGTGTACAAATAGCAAAGTTCAATCGGTAAGAACGTTGCTACATGTACACTATAGTATACACTTTAGTTTACACTTTGCCACGAGACATTACCCCGTTGAACAGTTTAAATTTCAAATAGTTTTCCCATCCAATTAACACTTGACAACAATGCAAGTGTCAAACAACGTGTCGAAAGTCAGTGTACAAATAGCAAAGTTCAATCGGTAAGGACCTTGCTACATATACAATACGGTGTACACTTTAGTTTACACTTTGGCACGTGACACTATCCTGTTGGACAGTTTAAATTTCAAACAGTTTTTCCATCCAATTGACACTCGATAACAATGCTATTGTAAAATGACGTGTCAAAAATCAATGTACAAATAGCGAAGTTCAATCGGTATGAACCTTGCTACATGTACTCTATGGCGTACACTTTAGTTCACACTTTACCACGCGACATTACCCTGTTGGACAATTTAAATTTCAAATAGTTTTTCGTCCAATTGACACTTGACAAAAATGTAAGTTTCAAACAGCATGTCAAAAATCGGTATACAAATAGCAAAGTTCAATTGGTAAGAACCTTGCGACTTGTACACTATGGCGTACACTTTAGTTCACACTTTACCATGTGACATTACCCTTTGGACAGCTTAAATTTCAAACAGTTTTCCCATCCAACTACCAATTGACAATGATGCAAGTGTCAAACAACGTATAAAAAATCAGTGTACAAATAGCAAAGTTCAATCGGTAAGAGTGTTGCTGCATGTACACTGTAGTGTACACTTTAGTTTACACTTTGCCACAAGACATTACCCCGTTGAACAGTTTAAATTTCAAACAGTTTTCCAATCCAATTGACACTTGACAACAATGCAAGTGTCAAACAACGTGTCGAAAATCAGTGTACAAATAGCAATGTTCAATCGGTAAGGACCTTGCTACATGTACACTGTGGTGTACACTTTAGTTTACACTTTGCCACGTGACATCATCCTGTTGGACAGTTTAAATTTCAAACAGTTTTTCCATCCAATTGACACTCGACAACAATGCTATTGTAAAATGACGTGTCAAAAATCAATGTACAAATAGCGAAGTTCAATCGATACGGACCTTGCTACATGTACACTATGGCGTACACTTTAGTTCACACTTTACCACGCGGCATTACCCTGTTGGACAGTTTAAATTTCAAATAGTTTTTCGTCCAATTGACACTTGACAACAATGTAACTTTCAAACAGCGTGTCAAAAATCGGTATAAAAATAATAAAGTTCAATTGGTAAGAACCTTGCGACTTGTACCCTATGGTGTACACTTTAGTTCACACTTTACCATGTGACATTACCCTTTGGATAGTTTAAATTTCAAACAGTTTTCCCATCCAACTACCAATTGACAATGATGCAAGTGTTAAACAACGTATTAAAAATCAGTGTACAAATAACAAAGTTCAATCGGTAAGAACCTTACTACATGTACACTATGGTCTAAACATTAGTTTACACTTTGCCACGAGACATTACCCTATTTGATATTTATATTTCAAACATTTTTCCCAACCAATTGACTATTGACAACAATGCAAGTGTCAAACAACGTGTCAAAAATCAGTGGACGAATAGCGAAGTTCAATCGGTAAGAACCTTGCTACATGTACACTACGGTGTACACTTTATTTTACACTTTGCCAAGAGACATTACCTTGTTGGACAGTTTAAATTTCAAACAATTTTCCCATCCAATTGAATGTTGACAACAATGCAAGTGTCAAACAACGTGTCAAAAGTTAGTGTACAAATAGCAAAGTTCAATCGGTAAGGACATTGCTACATGTACATAGTGGTGTATGCTTTAGTTTACACTTTACCACGTGACATTATCCTATTGGACGGTTTAAATTTCAAACAGTTTTACCATCCAACTGACAATTGCATTGACACTTGACAACAATGCAATTGTCAACAATGAGTCAAAAATCTATGTACAAATAGCAAAGTTCAATCGGTAAGGACCTTGCTACATGTACACTATGGTGTACACTTTAGTTCACACTATGCCACGCGACATTACCCTATTGGACAGTTTAAATTTCAAACAGGTTTTCCATCCAATTGAGACTTGATAACAATGCAAATATTAAACAACATGTTAAAAATAAGTGTACAAATAGCAAAGTTCAATCAATAAGGACCTTGCTACATGTACACTATAGTGTATACTTTAGTTTACACTTCGCAACATGACATTCCCCTGTTTGACAATTTAAATTTCAAGTAATTTTTCCATCCCTTTAAGACTTGACAGCAATGGAAGTGTCAAAGAACGTGTTAAAAATTAGTGTATAAATAGCAAAGTTCAATCGGTATTAACCACGCCACATGTACACTATGGTGCACACTTTAGTTTACACTTTGCCACGTGACATTATCCTGCTGGACAGTTTAAATTTCAAATAGTTTCCCATCCACTTGACACTTGACGATAATGCAAGTGTCAAGCAACGTGTCAAAAATCATTATACAAATAGCAAAGTTCAATCAGTAAGAACCTTGCTACATGTACACTACGGTGCACACTTTGGTTTACACTTTACCACGTGACATTACCCTGTTGGACAGTTCAAATTTCAAATAGTTTTTCCATCTAATTGACACTTGACAACAATGCAAGTGTCAAATAACGTGTCAAAAATAAGTGTACAAATAGCAAAGTTCAATCGGTAAGAACCTTGGTACATGTACACTATGGTGTACACTTTAGTTTACACTTTACCACGTGACATTACCCTGTTGGACAGTTCAAATTTCAAATAGTTTTTCCATCTAATTGACACTTGACAACAATGCAAGTGTCAAATAACGTGTCAAAAATAAGTGTACAAATAGCAAAGTTCAATCGGTAAGAACCTTGGTACATGTACACTATGGTGTACACTTTTGTTTACCCTTTGCCACACGAAATTACACTATTAGACAGTTTGAATTTCTAATAGTTATCCCATCCAAATAACACTTGACAAGAATGCAAGTGTCAGACAATGTGTCAAAAATCAGTGTACAAATACAGAAATTCAATCTATAAGAACATTGCTACATGTACACTATGGTGTACACTTCAGTTTACACTTTGCCACGTAAATTTACCCTGTTGGACAGTTTAAATTTCAAACAGTTTTCCCATCCAATTGACAATGTACAACAATGCAAGTTTCAAACAACGTGTAAAAAATTAATGTACAAATAGCAAAGTTCAATCGGTATGAATCATGCCACATGTACGCTATGGTGTACACATTAGTTTACACTTTACCACATGACATTACCCTGTTGGGTAGTTTAAATTTCAAACAGTTTCCCATCCATTTGACACTTGACGACAATGCAAGTTTCAAACAATGTGTGTAAAATTATTGTACAAATAGCAAAGTTCAATCGGTAAGAACCTTGCTACGTGTACACTATGGTGCACACTTTAGTTTACGCTTTGCCACACGACATTACCTTATTGGACAGTTCAAATTTTAAATAATTTTTCCATCCATTTGACACTTAACAACAATGCAAGTGTCAAATAACGTGTCAAAAACTAGTGTACAAATAGTAGGCTTCAATCGGTAAGAACCTTGCAATAGACACTTGACACCAATGAAAGGGTCAGAGAATGTGTCGAAAATCAGTGTACAAATAGCCAAGTTCAATCGGTAAGGACCTTGCCACATGTACACTGTGGTGTACTCTTCAATTTACACTTTGCCACGTGACATTATCCTATTAGACAGTTTAAATTATAAACAGTTTTCGCATCTAATTGACATTTGACAACAAAGCAATTGTTAAATAACGTGTCAAAAATCAATGTACAAATAGCAAAGTTCAATCGGTAAGAACCTTGCTACATGTACACTGTGGTGTACACTTTAGTTTACACTTTACCACGTGACATTACTCTATTGGATAGTTTAAATTTCAAACAATTTTCCCATCCAATTTACACTTGACGACAATGTAAGTGTCAAAAAACGTGTCAAAAATCAGAGTACAAATAGCGAAGTTCAATCGGTAAGAACCTTGCTACATGTACACTGTGGTGTACACTTTAGTTTACACTTTACCACGTGACATTACTCTATTGGATAGTTTAAATTTCAAACAATTTTCCCATCCAATTTACACTTGACGACAATGTAAGTGTCAAAAAACGTGTCAAAAATCAGAGTACAAATAGCGAAGTTCAATCGGTAAGAACCTTGCTACATGTACACTGTGGTGTACACTTTAGTTTACACTTTACCACGTGACATTACTCTATTGGATAGTTTAAATTTCAAACAATTTTCCCATCCAATTTACACTTGACGACAATGTAAGTGTCAAAAAACGTGTCAAAAATCAGAGTACAAATAGCGAAGTTCAATCGGTAAGAACCTTGCTACATGTACACTGTGGTGTACACTTTAGTTTACACTTTACCACGTGACATTACTCTATTGGATAGTTTAAATTTCAAACAATTTTCCCATCCAATTTACACTTGACGACAATGTAAGTGTCAAAAAACGTGTCAAAAATCAGAGTACAAATAGCGAAGTTCAATCGGTAAGAACCTTGCTACATGTACACTGTGGTGTACACTTTAGTTTACACTTTACCACGTGACATTACTCTATTGGATAGTTTAAATTTCAAACAATTTTCCCATCCAATTTACACTTGACGACAATGTAAGTGTCAAAAAACGTGTCAAAAATCAGAGTACAAATAGCGAAGTTCAATCGGTAAGAACCTTGCTACATGTACACTGTGGTGTACACTTTAGTTTACACTTTACCACGTGACATTACTCTATTGGATAGTTTAAATTTCAAACAATTTTCCCATCCAATTTACACTTGACGACAATGTAAGTGTCAAAAAACGTGTCAAAAATCAGAGTACAAATAGCGAAGTTCAATCGGTAAGAACCTTGCTACATGTACACTGTGGTGTACACTTTAGTTTACACTTTACCACGTGACATTACTCTATTGGATAGTTTAAATTTCAAACAATTTTCCCATCCAATTTACACTTGACGACAATGTAAGTGTCAAAAAACGTGTCAAAAATCAGAGTACAAATAGCGAAGTTCAATCGGTAAGAACCTTGCTACATGTACACTGTGGTGTACACTTTAGTTTACACTTTACCACGTGACATTACTCTATTGGATAGTTTAAATTTCAAACAATTTTCCCATCCAATTTACACTTGACGACAATGTAAGTGTCAAAAAACGTGTCAAAAATCAGAGTACAAATAGCGAAGTTCAATCGGTAAGAACCTTGCTACATGTACACTGTGGTGTACACTTTAGTTTACACTTTACCACGTGACATTACTCTATTGGATAGTTTAAATTTCAAACAATTTTCCCATCCAATTTACACTTGACGACAATGTAAGTGTCAAAAAACGTGTCAAAAATCAGAGTACAAATAGCGAAGTTCAATCGGTAAGAACCTTGCTACATGTACACTGTGGTGTACACTTTAGTTTACACTTTGCCACATGACATTACCCTGCTAGATAGTTTAAATTTCAAACAGTTTCCCATCCAATTGACACTTGACAACAATGCAAGTGTCAAACAATGTGTAAAAAATCAGTGTACGAATAGCAAAGTTCAATCGGTAAGAACCTTGCTACTTGTGCACTATGGTCTAGACTTTAGTTCACACTTTGCCACGTGACATTACCCTGTTGGACCTTGCTACATGTACACTATAGTGTGCACTTTAGTTTACACTTTACCACGTGACATAACCCTGTTGGACAATTTAAATTTCATACAGTTTTTCCATCCAATTGACACTTGACTACACTGCAAGTGTCAAATGACGTGTCAAAAATTAGTGTATAAATAGCAAAGTTCAATCAGTAAGAACCATGCTACATGCACACTATGGTGTACAATTTGGTTTAAACTTTGCCACGTGACATTACCCTATTGGACAATTTAAATTTCAAACAGTTTTCCCATCCAATAGACACTTGACACCAATGCAAGTGTCAAACAACGTATCAAAAATTAGAATACAAATAACAAAGTTCAATAGGAGAGGACCTGGCCCCATGTACACTATGGTGTACACTTTAGTTTACACTTTGCCACGTGACATTACCCTGTTGGACAGTTTAAATTTCAAATAGTTTTTCCATCCAATTGACACTTGACTACAATGCAAGTGTCAAATGACGTGTTAAAAATCAGTGAAAAAATAGCGAAGTTCATCGGTAAGGACCTTGCTACATGTCCACTATGGTGTACACTTTAGTTTCCACTTTGCCACATGATATTACCCTGTTGGACAGTTTGAATTTCAAACATTTTTCCCATCCAATTCACACTTGATAACAATGCAAGTGTCAAACAACGTGTCAAAAATCAGTGTACAAATAGCAAAGTTCAATCGGTAAGGACTCCGTGACAAGTACACTATGGTGTACACTTTAGTTTACACTTTGCCATGTGACGTTACCATGTTGGACAGTTTAAATTTTAAATAGTCTTTCTATCCAATTGTCACTTGACAACAATGCTCGTGTCAAACATCGTGTTAAAAATCAGAGTACAAATAACAAAGTTCAATCTTTAAGAACCTTGCTACATGTATACTATGGTGTATACTTAAGTTTACACTTTATCACGTAACATTACCCTATTGGACATTTTAAATTTCTTACAGTTTTCCCATCCAATTGACACTTGACATCAATGCAAAGTCTCAAACAACTAGTCAAAAACTAGTGTGTGAATATCAATTTTCCCATCCAATTGACACATGACAACAATGCAAGTGTCAAACAACATGTCAAAAATCAATATCCAAATAGCAAAGTTCAATCGATAAGAACTTTGCTACATATACACTGTGGTGTACACTTTAGTTTACACTTTACCACGAGACATTACCCTGTTGGACAGTCTAAATTTCAAACAGTTTTCCCATCCAATTAACACTTGACAACAATGCAAGTGTCAAACAACGTGTCGAAAATCAGTGTACAAATAGCAAAGTTCAATCGGTAAGGACCTTCCTACATGTACATTGTGGTGTACACTTTAGTTTATACTTCGCCACGTGACACTATCCTGTGGGACAGTTTAAATTTCAAACAATTTTCCCATCCAATTGACACTCAACAAGAATGCTATTGTCAAATAACGTGTCAAAAATCAATGTACAAATAGCGAAGTTCAATCAGTAAGGACCTTGCTACATTTACCACACGACATTACCCTGTTGAACAGTTTAAATTTCAAACAGTTTTCCCATCTAATTGACACTTGACAACAATACAAGTGTCAAACAACGTGTCAAAAATTGGTGTACAAATAGTAAAGTTCAATCGGTGAGAACTTTGCAACTTGTACACTATGGTGTACACTTTAGTTCACACTTTGCCATGTGACATTACCCTTTGGACAATTTAAATTTCAAACAATTTTCCCATCCAACTGACAATTGACAACAATGCAAGTGTCAAACAGTGTATCAAAAACCAGTGTACAAATAGCGAAGTTCAATCGGTAAGAGCCTTGCTACATGTACACTATGGTCTAAACTTTAGTTTACACTTTTTCATGAGATATTACCTTGTTTGACAGTTTATATTTCAAACATTTTTTCCATCCAATTGACTATTGACAACAATGCAAGTGTCAAACAACATGTCAAAAATTAGTTTGCAAATAGCGAAGTTCAATCGGTGAGGACCTTGCTACATGTACACTATGGTGTACATTTTAGTTCAAACTTTGCCACACGACATTACCCTATTGGACAGTTTAAATTTCAAATAGTTTTCCCATCCAATTGAGACTTGACAACAATGCAAATGTCAAACAATGTGTCAAAAATAAGTGTAGAAATAGCAAAGTTCAATCGATAAGGGCCTTGCTACATGTACACTATGGTGTATACTTTAGTTTACACTTTGCAACGTGACATTCCCCTATTGGACAGTTTAAATTTCAAGTAATTTTTCCATCCAATTTACACTTGACAGCAATGGAAGTGTCAAACAACGTTTCAAAAATCAGTGTATAAATTGCAAAGTTCAATCGGTATGAACCATGCCACATGTACACTATGGTGTACACTTTAGTTTACACTTTGCCACGTGACATTATCCTGCTGGACAATTTAAATGTCAAACAGCTTCCTATCCATTTGACACTTGACGACAATGCAAGTGTCAAACAACGTGTCAAAAATCATTGTACAAATAGCAAAGTTCAATCGGTAAGAACCTTGCTACATGTACACTACGGTGTACACTGTAGTTTAAACTTTGTCACGTGACATTACCCTGTTGGACAGTTCAAATTTCAAATAGTTTTCCCATCCGATTGATAGTAAAGTTCAATCGGTATGAACCATGCCACATGTACACTATGGTGTACACTTCAGTTTACACTTTTCCACGTGCCATTATCCTGCTGGACAATTTAAATGTCAAACAGCTTCCTATCCATTTGACACTTGACGTCAATGCAAGTTTCAAATAATGTGTCTAAAATCATTGTACAAATAGCAAAATTCAATCGGTAAGAACCTTGCTACATGTACACTACGGTGTACACTGTAGTTTAAACTTTGTCACGTGACATTACCCTGTTGGACAGTTCAAATTTCAAATAGTTTTTCCATCCAATTGACACTTGACGCCAATGCAAGTGTCAAACAACGTGTCAAAAATCATTGTACAAATAGCAAAGTTCAATCGGTATGAACCATGCCACATGTACACTATGGTGTACACTTTAGTTTACACTTTGTCACGTGACATTACCCTACTAGACAGTTTAAATTTCAAACAGTTTCGCATCCATTTGACACTTGACGTCAATGCAAGTTTCAAATAATGTGTCTAAAATCATTGTACAAATAGCAAAGTTGAATCGGTAAGAACCTTGCTACATGTACACTACGGTGCACACTTTAGTTTACGCTTTGTCATGTGACATTACCCTGTTGGACAGTTCAAATTTCAAATAGTTTTTCCATCCAATTGACACTTGACAATAATACAAGTGTCAAATAACGTGTCAAAAACCAGTGTACAAATAGCAAGGTTCAATCGGTAAGAACCTTACAATATGTACACTATGGTGTACACACTTTAGTTTACACTTTGTCACGTGGCATTATCCTACTGGATAGTTTAAATTTCAAATAGTTTTCCCATCCAATAGACACTTGAAACCAATGCAAGTGTCAACAATGTGTTAAAAATCAGTGTACAAATAGTAAAGTTCAATCGGTAAGGACCTTGCCACATGTACACTGTGGTGTACACTTCATTTTACACTTTGCCACTTGACATTATCCTGTTAGATAGTTTAAATTTTAAACAATTTTACCATCCAATTGACACTTGACAACAATGCAATTGTCAAATAATGTGTCAAAAATCAATGTACAAATATCAAAGTTCAATCGGTAAGAACTTTGTTACATATACACTATGGTGTTCACTTTAGTTTACACTTTGCCACGTGCTATTACCCTGTTGGACAATTTTAGTTTCAAACAATTTTCCCATCCCATTGACACTTGATTAAGTTTCAAACATTTTTTCCATCCAATTGACACTTGACAACAATGCAAGTGTCAAATAATGTGTAAAAAATTAGTGTACGAATAGTAAAGTTCAATCGGTAAGAACCTTGCTACTTGTACACTATGGTCTAGACTTTAGTTTACACTTCGCCACGTGAAATTACTCTGTTAGATCTTGCTACATGTATACTGTAGTGTACACTTTACCACGTGACATTACCCTGCTGGACAATTT
>NW_019262707.1:574163-585964 GCF_002742605.1 Olea europaea var. sylvestris | reverse complement strand
GTAAGAACCTTGCTACATGTACACTATGGAATAGACTTTAGTTTACCCTTTGCCACATGAAATGACACTATTGGACAGTTTGAATTTCTAATAGTTGTCCCATCAGATTCACACTTGACAATAATGCAAGTGTCAGAAAATGTATCAAAAATCAGTGTACAAAGAGCAAAATTCAATCGGTAAGAACATTGCTACATGTACGCTATGGTCTACACAGCAGTTTATACTTTGCCACGTAACATTACCCTATTGGATAGTTTAAATTTCAAACAGTTTTTCATCCAATTGACACTTGACAACAATGCAAGTGTCAAAAAACGTGTTAAAAATCAGTGTACAAATAGTAAAGTTCCACCGATAAGAACTTTGCTACATGTACACTATAGTGTACATTTTAGTTTACACTTTGCCACGTGACATTACCCAGCTGAACAGTTTAAATTTAAAACAATTTTCCCTTCCAATTAATACTTGACAACAATGCAAGTGTCAAACAACGTGTCGAAAATCGTTGTACAAATAGCAAAGTTCAATCGGTAAGGACTTTATTACTAGTACACTATGGTGTACATTTTAGTTTACACTTTGTCACGTGACGTTACCATGTTGGACAGTTTAAATTTCAAACAGTCTTTCTATCCAATTGACACTTGACAACAATGCTCGTATCAAACATCGTGTCAAAAATCAGAGTACAAATAACAAAGTTCAATCTGTAAGAACCTTGCTACATATACACTATGGTGTGCACTTCAGCTTACACTTTATCACATAACATTAACTTGTTGGACATTTCAAATTTCTAACAGTTTTCCCATCCAATTGACACTTGACATCAATGCAAAGTGTCAAACAACTTGTCAAAAACCAGTTTGTGAATAGCAATTTTCCTATCCAATTGACACATGACAACATTGCAAGAGTCAAACAACGTGACAAAAATCAGTTTACAAATTGCAAAGTTCAATCGGTAAGAACCTTGCAACATGTACACTATGGCGTACACCCTAGTTTACACTTTACCATGTGACATTACCCTGTTGGACTGTTTAAATTTCAAACAATTTTTCCATCCAATTCACACTTGACAACAATGCAAGTGTCAAAGTACAAATAGCAATGTTCAATCGGTAAGAACCTTGCCACATGTACACTGTGGTGCACACACTTTAGTTTACACTTTACCTCGTGACATTACCCAGCAGGACAGTTTAAATTTCCAATAGTTTTCCCATCCAATTGACACTTAACATCAATGCAAGTGTCAAACAACGTGTCAAGAATCAGTGTACAAATAGCAAAATTCAATCGGTAAGAACTTTGCTACATGTACTCGACGGGGTACACTTTAGCTTACACTTTGTCACGTGACATTGCCCTATTGGATAGTTTAAATTTCAAACAGTTTTTCCATCCAATTGACATTTGACAACAATGAAAGTGTCAAACAACGTGCCAAAAATAAGTGTACAAATAGCAAAGTTCAATTGGTAAGAACATTGCTACATGTACACTATGGGGTGCACTTTAGTTTACACTTTGCCACGTGACATTACCCTATTGGACATTTTGAATTTCAAATAGTTTCTCATCGAATTGATACTTGAGAACAATGTAAGTGTCAAACAACGGGTCAAAAATTAGTGTACAAATAGCAACGTTCAATCGGTAAGAACCTTGCTACATGTCCATGTATTAATAGCAAAGTTCAGTCAGTAAGAACCTTGCTACATGTCCATGTATTAATAGCAAAGTTCAGTCAGTAAGAACCTTGCTACATGTCCATGTATTAATAGCAAAGTTCAGTCAGTAAGAACCTTGCTACATGTCCATGTATTAATAGCAAAGTTCAGTCAGTAAGAACCTTGCTACATGTCCATGTATTAATAGCAAAGTTCAGTCAGTAAGAACCTTGCTACATGTCCATGTATTAATAGCAAAGTTCAGTCAGTAAGAACCTTGCTACATGTCCATGTATTAATAGCAAAGTTCAGTCAGTAAGAACCTTGCTACATGTCCATGTATTAATAGCAAAGTTCAGTCAGTAAGAACCTTGCTACATGTCCATGTATTAATAGCAAAGTTCAGTCAGTAAGAACCTTGCTACATGTCCATGTATTAATAGCAAAGTTCAGTCAGTAAGAACCTTGCTACATGTCCATGTATTAATAGCAAAGTTCAGTCAGTAAGAACCTTGCTACATGTCCATGTATTAATAGCAAAGTTCAGTCAGTAAGAACCTTGCTACATGTCCATGTATTAATAGCAAAGTTCAGTCAGTAAGAACCTTGCTACATGTCCATGTATTAATAGCAAAGTTCAGTCAGTAAGAACCTTGCTACATGTCCATGTATTAATAGCAAAGTTCAGTCAGTAAGAACCTTGCTACATGTCCATGTATTAATAGCAAAGTTCAGTCAGTAAGAACCTTGCTACATGTCCATGTATTAATAGCAAAGTTCAGTCAGTAAGAACCTTGCTACATGTCCATGTATTAATAGCAAAGTTCAGTCAGTAAGAACCTTGCTACATGTCCATGTATTAATAGCAAAGTTCAGTCAGTAAGAACCTTGCTACATGTCCATGTATTAATAGCAAAGTTCAGTCAGTAAGAACCTTGCTACATGTCCATGTATTAATAGCAAAGTTCAGTCAGTAAGAACCTTGCTACATGTCCATGTATTAATAGCAAAGTTCAGTCAGTAAGAACCTTGCTACATGTCCATGTATTAATAGCAAAGTTCAGTCAGTAAGAACCTTGCTACATGTCCATGTATTAATAGCAAAGTTCAGTCAGTAAGAACCTTGCTACATGTCCATGTATTAATAGCAAAGTTCAGTCAGTAAGAACCTTGCTACATGTCCATGTATTAATAGCAAAGTTCAGTCAGTAAGAACCTTGCTACATGTCCATGTATTAATAGCAAAGTTCAGTCAGTAAGAACCTTGCTACATGTCCATGTATTAATAGCAAAGTTCAGTCAGTAAGAACCTTGCTACATGTCCATGTATTAATAGCAAAGTTCAGTCAGTAAGAACCTTGCTACATGTCCATGTATTAATAGCAAAGTTCAGTCAGTAAGAACCTTGCTACATGTCCATGTATTAATAGCAAAGTTCAGTCAGTAAGAACCTTGCTACATGTATACTATGGTGTACACTTCAGTTTACACTTTGCCACGTAACATGCCAAAAATCAGTGTACAAATAGCAAAATTCAATCGGTAAAAACCTTGCTATATGTACACATTGGGGTACTCTTTAGTTTACACTTTGCCAGTGATATTACCCTGCTGGACAGTTTAAATTTCAAATAGTTTTCCCATCCGATTGACATTTGACAACAATGCAAGTGTCAAACAATGTGCCAAAAATAGGTGTACAAATAGCAAAGTTCAATTGGTAAGAACATTGCTACATTTACACTATGGTGTGCACTTTAGTTTACACTCTTCCATGTGACATTACCCTAGTGGACAGTTTAAATTTAAAACAGTTTTTCCATCCAATTCACACTTGACAACAATGCAAGTGTCAGACAACGTGTTGAAAATCGGTGCACAAATAGCAAAGTTCAATCGATAAGGACCTTGCTACATGTGCACTATGGTGTACACTTTAGTTTACACTTTGCCATGTGTCATTACCCTGTTGGACAGTTTAAATTTCTAACCATTTTCCTATCCAATTAACACTTGACTATAATGAAAGTGTGAAACAACGTGTCAAAAATTAGTGTACAAATAGCAAAGTTCCATCGGTAAGAACCTTGTTACATCTACACTATGGAGTATACTTTAGTTTATACTTTACCACGTGACATTGCCCTGTTGGACAGTTTAAATTTCAAACATTTTTCCTATCCAATTCGTGCTTTACAACAATGCAAGTGGGAAACAATGTGTCAAAAATCAGTGTACAAATAGCTTCAATCGGTAAGAACCTTGCGACATGGACACTATGCTGTAAACTTTATTTTACACTTTCCTATCATTATCCGATTGGACAGTTTAAATTTCAAACAGTTTTTCCATCCAATATACACTTGACAACAATGCAAGTGTTAAACAACGTGTCAAAAATCAGGGCACACATAGTGAAGTTCAATCGGTAAGAACCCTGCTACATCTACACTATAATATACACTTTAGTTTACACTATCCCACATGAGATTACCATGTCGGATGGTTTAAATTTTGAACAGTTTTCCCATCCAATTGACACTTACCAACGATGCAAGTGTCAAACAATGTGTTAAAAATTAGTGTACAAATAGCAAAGTTCAATCGGTAAGAACCTTACTACATGTACACGATGGTCTACACTTTAGTTTACACTTTGTCACATGACATTACCCTATTAGACAGTTTAAATTTCAAATAGTTTTTTCGTCCAATTGACACTTGACAACAATGCAAGTGTCAAACAAATTATCCAAAATCTGTGTACAAATAGCAAAGTTCAATCATTAAGAACCTTTCTACATGTACACGATGGGGTACACTTTAGTTTACACTTTGCCACGTGACATTACCCTGCTGGACAGTTTAAATTTCAAATAGGTTTCCCATCCAATTGATATTTGAGAGCAATACAAGTGTTAAACAACGTGCCAAAAATAAGTGTACAAATAACAAAGTTCAATTGGTAAGAACCTTGCTACATGTACACTATGGTATACACCTAAGTTTACACTATTCAACATGAGATTACCCTGTTGGACAGTTTAAATTTCAGACAGTTTTCCCATCCAATTGACACTTGACAACAATGCAAGTGTCAAACAACAAGTCAAAAATCAGTGTACAAATAACAAAGTTCCATCGGTAAGAACCTTGCTACATGTACTCTATAGAGTATACTTTAGTTTATACTTTGCCATGTGACATTGCCCTGTTGGACAGTTTAAATTTCAAATAGTTTTCAACAATGTGTCAAAAATCAGTGTACAAATAGCAAAGTTCAATCGGTAAGAACCTTGCGACATGGACACTATGGTGTAAACTTTATTTTACACTTTCCTCTCATTATCCTATTGGACAGTTTAAATTTCAAATAGTTTTCCCATCCAATATACACTTGACAACAACGCAAGTGTCAAATAACGTGTCAAAAATTAGGGCACACATAGCGAAGTTCAATAGATAAGAACCCTGCTACATCTACACTATGGTGTACACTTTAGTTTACACTATCCCACATGAGATTACCCTGTTGGACGATTTAAATTTTGAACAATTTTCCCATCCAATTGACACTTAACAACAATGTAAGTGTCAAACAACGTGTCAAAAATCAGTGTACAAATAGCAAAGTTCAATCGCTAAGAACCTTACTACATGTACACAATGGTGTATACTTTAGTTTACACTTTGCCACGTGACATTGCCCTATCGGACAGTTTAAATTTCAAACAGTTTGCCCATCCAATTGACACTTGACAACAATGCAAGTGTCAAACAACGTGTCCAAAATCTATGTACAAATAGCAAAGTTCAATCGGTAAGAACCTCGCTATATGTACACGATGGGGTACATATACTTTGCCACGTGACATTACCCTGCTGGACAGTTTAAATTTCAAATTGGTTTCCCATCCAATTGACATTTGACAGCAATGCAAGTGTCAAACAACGTGCTAAAAATAAGCGTACAAATAGTAAAGTTCAATCGGTAAGAACCTTACAACATGTACATGATGGGGTGGATTTAGTTTACACTTTGCCACGTGACATTACCCTCCTGGACAGTTTAAATTTCAAATAGTTTTCCCATCGAATTAACATTTGGAAACAATGCAAGTGTCAAACATTATGCCAAAAATAAGTGTACAAATAGCAAAGTTCAATTGGTAAGGACCTTGCTACATGTACACTTTAGTTTACACTATCGCACATGAGATTACCCTGCTGGACGGTTTAAATTTCAAACAGTTTTCCCATCCAATTGACACTTGACAACAATGCAAGTGTCAAACAACGTGTCAAAAATCAGTGTACAAATAGTGAAGTTCAATTGGTAAGAACTCTGATGCATGTACACAATGGTGTACACTTTAGTTTACACTTTGCCACGTGAGATTACCCTATTGGACAGTTTAAATTTCAAATAGTTTTCCCATCCAATTGACACTTGACAATAATGCAAGAGTCAAATAACGTGTCAAAAATCAGTGTACAAATAGTAAAGTTCAATCGGTAAAAACCTTGCTACATATACACAATGGTGTACACTTTAGTTTACCCTTTGCCACGTGACAATACCCTATTGAAAATTTAAATTACGAATAGTTTTCCCATCCAATTGACACTTGACAACAATGCAAGTGTCAAACAACGTCTTAAAAATCAGTGTACAAATAGCAAAGTTCAATCGGTATGAACCTTGCTACATATACACAATGGTGTACACTTTAGTTTACCATTTGCCAAGTGACAATACCCTATTTGACAATTTAAATTTTGAATAGGTTTTTCCCATCCAATTAACACTTGGCAACAATGCAAGTGTCAAACAACGTGTCAAAAATCAGTGTACAAATAGCAAAGTTCAATCGGTAAGAACCTTGCTACATGTACACGATGGGGTACACTTTAGTTTACACTTTACCAGTGACATTACCTTGCTGGACAGTTTAAATTTCAAATAGTTTTCCCATCCTACTGACATTTGACAACAATGCAAGTGTCAAACATCGTGCTAAAAATAGGTGTACAAATAGCAAAGTTCAATTGGTGAGAACCTTGCTACATGTACACTATGCTGTGCACTTTAGTTTACACTTTGCCACGTGAGATTACCCTATTGGATAGTTTAAATTTCAAATAGTTTTCCCATCCAATTGACACTTGACAATAACGCAAGTGTCAAACAACGTGTCCAAAATCTATGTACAAATAGCAAAGTTCAATTGGTGAGAACCTTGCTACATGTACACTATGCTGTGCACTTTAGTTTACACTTTGCCACGTGAGATTACCCTATTGGATAGTTTAAATTTCAAATAGTTTTCCCATCCAATTGACACTTGACAATAACGCAAGTGTCAAACAACGTGTCCAAAATCTATGTACAAATAGCAAAGTTCAATTGGTGAGAACCTTGCTACATGTACACTATGCTGTGCACTTTAGTTTACACTTTGCCACGTGAGATTACCCTATTGGATAGTTTAAATTTCAAATAGTTTTCCCATCCAATTGACACTTGACAATAACGCAAGTGTCAAACAACGTGTCCAAAATCTATGTACAAATAGCAAAGTTCAATTGGTGAGAACCTTGCTACATGTACACTATGCTGTGCACTTTAGTTTACACTTTGCCACGTGAGATTACCCTATTGGATAGTTTAAATTTCAAATAGTTTTCCCATCCAATTGACACTTGACAATAACGCAAGTGTCAAACAACGTGTCAAAAATTAGTGTACAAATAGTAAAGTTCAATCGGTAAAACCTTGCTACATATACACAATGGGGTACACTTTAGTTTACCCTTTGCCACGTGACAATACTCTATTGACAATTTAAATTAAGAATAGTTTTCCCATCCAATTGACACTTGACAACAATGCAAGTGTCAAACATCGTCTTAAAAATCAGTGTACAAATAGCAAAGTTCAATTGGTAAGAACCTTGCTACATATACACAATGGTGTACACTTTAGTTTACCCTTTGCCATGTGACAATACCCTATTTAACAATTTAAATTTTGAATAGTTTTCCTATCCAATTGACACTTGACAACAATGCAAGTGTCAAACAACGTGTTACAAATCAGTGTACAAATAGCAAATTTCAATCGATAAGAACCTTGCTTTTACTAGTAACATTACCTTGCTGGACAGTTTAAATTTCAAATAGTTTTCCCATCCTACTAACATTGGACAACAATGTAAGTGTCAAACATCGTGCTAAAAATAGGTGTACAAATAGCAAAGTTCAATCGGTAAGAACCTTGCTACATGTACACGACAAGGTACACTTTAGTGTACACTTTTCCAGTGACATTACCCTGCTGGACAGTTTAAATTTCAAATAGTTTTCCCATCCTACTAACATTGGACAACAATGTAAGTGTCAAACCACGTGCTAAAAATTAGTGTACATATAGGAAAGTTCAATCGATAAGAACCTTGCTACATGTACACGACAAGGTACACTTTAGTGTACACTTTTCCAGTGACATTACCCTGCTGGACAGTTTAAATTTCAAATAGTTTTCCCATCCTACTAACATTGGACAACAATGTAAGTGTCAAACCACGTGCTAAAAATTAGTGTACATATAGGAAAGTTCAATCGATAAGAACCTTGCTACATGTACACGACAAGGTACACTTTAGTGTACACTTTTCCAGTGACATTACCCTGCTGGACAGTTTAAATTTCAAATAGTTTTCCCATCCTACTAACATTGGACAACAATGTAAGTGTCAAACCACGTGCTAAAAATTAGTGTACATATAGGAAAGTTCAATCGATAAGAACCTTGCTACATGTACACGACAAGGTACACTTTAGTGTACACTTTTCCAGTGACATTACCCTGCTGGACAGTTTAAATTTCAAATAGTTTTCCCATCCTACTAACATTGGACAACAATGTAAGTGTCAAACCACGTGCTAAAAATTAGTGTACATATAGGAAAGTTCAATCGATAAGAACCTTGCTACATGTACACGACAAGGTACACTTTAGTGTACACTTTTCCAGTGACATTACCCTGCTGGACAGTTTAAATTTCAAATAGTTTTCCCATCCTACTAACATTGGACAACAATGTAAGTGTCAAACCACGTGCTAAAAATTAGTGTACATATAGGAAAGTTCAATCGATAAGAACCTTGCTACATGTACACGACAAGGTACACTTTAGTGTACACTTTTCCAGTGACATTACCCTGCTGGACAGTTTAAATTTCAAACAATTTTCCCATCCGATTGACATTTGACCACAATGCAAGTGTCAAACAACATGCTAAAAACAAGTGTACAAATAGCAATGTTCAATTGGTAAGAACCTCGCTACATGTACACTATGGTGTACACTTTAGTTTACACTATCCCACATGAGAATACCCTGTTGGACGATTTAAATTTCGAATATTTTCCCCATCCAATTGACACTTGACAACAATGCAAGTGTCAAACAACGTGTCAAAAATTAGAGTACAAATAACAAAGTTCAATTGATAAGAACCTTGCTACATGTGCACTATGATGTACACACTTTAGTTTACACTTGGCCACGTGACATTACCCTACTGGATTGTTTAAGTTTCAAACAGTTTTCCCATCCAATTGACATTTGACAACAATGCAAGTGTCAAACAAGTTGCCAAAAATAAGTGTACAAACAGTAAAGTTCAATTGGTAAGAACCTTACTACATATACACTATAGTGTGCACTTTAGTTTACACTTTGCCACGTGACATTACCCTATTGGACAGTTTGAATTTTAAATAGTTTTCTCATCCAATTTACACTTCACAACAATGCAAGTGAGAAACAACGTGCCAAAAATCAATTTACATATAGTAAAGTTCAATCGATAAGAACCTTGCTACACGTACACTATGGTGTACACACTTTAGTTTACACTTTGCCATGTGACATTACCCTAGCAGACATTTTAAATTTAAAACAGTTTTCCCATCCAATTCACACTTGACAACAATGCAAGTATCAAACAACGTGCCAAAAATTGGTGTACAAAACGCAAATTTCAATCAGTAAGGACTTTGTTACTAGTACACTGAGGTGTACACTTTAGTTTACACTTTATCACATAACATTACCCTGTTGGACAGTTTAAATTTCAAACAGTTTTTCTATCCAGTTGACACTTGACAACAATGCAAGTGTCAACCAACGCATCAAAATTTAGAGTACAAATAACAATGTTCAATCGGTAAGAATCTTGCTACATGTACACTATGGTGTACAAACTTTAGTTTACACTTTGGCACGTGAATTACCCTACCGGATAGTTTAAATATCAAACAGTTTTCCCATCCAATTGACATTTGACAACAATGCAAGTGTCAAACAACGTGCCAAAAATAAGTGTACAAATAACAAAGTTCAATCGGCAAGAACCTTGCCACATGTACACTATGGTGTACATTTTAGTATACACTTTGCCAAGTGACATTACCCTGTTGGCCAGTTTGAATTTCAAACAGTTTTCTCATCCGATTGACACTTGACAACAATGCAAGTGACAAACAACGTGCCAAAAATTAGTGCACATATAGCAAAGTTCAACCGATAAGAACCTTTCTACATGTACACTATGGTGGACACACTTTAGTTTACACTTTGCCACAAGACATTACCCTATTGGACAGTTTAAATTTCAAATAGTTTTTCCATCCAATTGACACTTGAAAACAATGTAAGTGTCAAACAACGTGTCAAAAATCAGTGTACAAATAGCAGAGTTCAATCGGTATGGACCTTGCTACATGTACACTATGGTGTACACTTTAGTTTACACTTTGCCATGTGATATTACCCTGTTGGGCAATCTAAATTTCTAACAATTTTCCCATCCAATTGACACTTGACTACAATGAAAGTTTGAAACAACGTGTCGAAAATCAGTGTACAAATAGCAAAGTTCCATCAGTAAGAACCTTGCTACATGTGCACTTTAGTTTATACTTTTACCACGTGACATTACCCTGTAGGATAGTTTAAATTTCAAACAGTTTTCCCATCCAATTGACACTTGACAACAATGCAAGTGGGAAACAACGTGTCAATAATCATTTTACAAATAGGTAAGTTCAATCGGTAAGAACCTTGCGACAAGTACACTACGGTGTAAACATTTTTTTACACATTGCTACGTGTTATTACCCAATTGGACAGTTTAAATTTCATATAGTTTTCTCATCCAATATGCACTTGACAATAATGCAAGTGTCAAACAACGTGTCAAAAATCAGGGTACGCATAGAAAAGTTCAATTGGTAAGAATCTGCTACATCTACACTATGTGTACACTTTAGTTTACACTATCCCACATGAGAAAACTCTATTGGATGGTCTAAATTTCGAACTATTTTTCCATCCAATTGACACTTGACAACAATGCAAGTGTCAAACAACGTGTCAAAAATCTGTGTACAAATAGCAAAGTTCAATCGGTAAGAACCTTGCAATATGTACACAATAGTGTACACCTTAGTTCACACTTTGCCACGTGACATTACCCTATTGGACTGTTTAAATTTCGAATAGCTTTCCCATCCAATTGATCCTAGACAACAATGCAATTGTCAAACAACGTGTCAAAAATCAGTGTACAAATAACAAAGTTCAATTGGCAAGAACCTTGCTACATGTACACGATGATGTACACATTAGTTTACACTCTGCCTCATATGGAAATAAGTGTGACATTTATACTGATCATAAGAGTTTGAAGTATTTTTTCACCCAAAAGGAATTAAATATGAGGCAGAGGAGATGGCTAGAGCTAGTAAAGGATTATGATTGTTCTATACACTACCATCCTGGTAAAGCTAATGTAGTAGCTGATGCTCTTAGCAGAAAGGCAGTGGGACAATTAGCAGTACAAATCACTATGCAGGATTAGTTGTTAAAGGATTTCGACAACTTACGTCTAGAAGTAATTGTTCCACCAACCCAAACTAGTACCAGGATAGCGGCTCTAACGATTCGACCAACACTTCGAGATCGAATAAGAGTAGCACAGGATAGTGACCCTTTCCTGCAAAAGATCAAATCCGAAGTTGGTACTAGCAAGCGAAAGGATTTTGAATTA
>NW_019262707.1:570383-571361 GCF_002742605.1 Olea europaea var. sylvestris | reverse complement strand
TAATGTAGTAGCTGATGCTCTTAGCAGAAAGGCAGTTGGACAATTAGCGGTACAAATCACTATGCAGGACCAGTTGTTAAAGGATTTCGATAACTTACATTTAGAAGTAATTGTTCCTCCAACCCAAACTAGTACCAGGATAGCGGCTCTAACGATTCGACCAACACTTAGAGATCGAATAAGAGTAGCACAGGATGGTGACCCTTTCCTGCAAAAGATCAAATCCGAAGTTGGTACTAGCAAGCGAAAGGATTTTGAATTAGGTAGTGATAAAGCCTTACTCTTTAAGGGGAGGTTGTGTGTGCCTAAAGATGAGGGATTGAGGAAAGAAATTCTTGAAGAAGCACACTTAACCCCATATACTGCCCATCCAGGAGGTACAAAAATGTATCGTGATCTAAGGAGCATGTTTTGGTGGAGAAATATGAAACGGTGCATAGGTCTTTTTGTTAAGAGATGCATGACTTGTCAGCAAGTGAAAGCTGAACATCAAAGGCCATCTGGATTGTTGGAACCATTAACAAATCCACAATGGAAATGGGAGCATATAACTATGGATTTTGTTATGGGTTTTCCAAAATCAGCTAGGGAAAATGATGATATGTGGGTTATAGTAGACCGGTTAACAAAGTCAGCTCATTTTCTACCTGTAAGAATGAATTTTAGTATGGATCAATACGCACGATTATACATCAAGGAGGTCATCCGTTTGCATGGTATCCCAGCCTCAATTGTATCGGATAGAGATCCAAGATTTACCTCAAAATTTTGGAAAAGTTTGCAAGAGGCTATGGGAACCAAGTTAAATTTCAGCACAGCCTTTCATCCACAAACTGATGGGCAATCTAGTTTGCGAGCAACCAAATCTAAGCTAGTTAAGGGACCGTTGGCTAAATGCTTTTCGAGAGTTCTAGGGGAAAGTTTTCTCGTACCATTACCAGATAGTTCGGAGCAAAGCACATTAGAAGAAGACCAAGA
>NW_019262707.1:417047-550567 GCF_002742605.1 Olea europaea var. sylvestris | reverse complement strand
CAAAGATCATCAAGTTTTACGGTAAGATACTTTCATGCTTAAGAGTTATGATTTTCATGGTAATATTTATGCTTAAACTATGTATGAAAAACCACAATATGATTATGGTGGACAAGTCCACAAAGTTAGATATCTATTTATGCCTTAGGACAAGTCCGAAGGGCACCGGCAAGCCGGAATATGCAAGTATGGGTTTGATTGTATTCTTTTGTGTGGTATTATCATGATAAAAATCCAAGCATGGTATCTTACTGAGTATTTCTTATACTCATAGTATGTTATGCTAAATTTTCAGATCCATGATCATTTGAATTGATGGAAGTTAGTTGGCTTACGCGATGATGGATTAAGGACAACGAAGTTTTGTACCGAAAGTTTTCTTTTGTATGTTTTGTTCGATGACAGTTTTTCCATCTATTTTTTTATGGTATTATGTAAAAATATGAACATGACATGATGTATTTTGGTATTAATATTAAACTTTGTAATTATATCTTTCATGTTATGTTAAGAGACATTTTTGTAGTTTATCTTCCTTGCAAGAGACAAAGGCAGAAACGGGACAGTTTCTGGAGTCAATTTCAAAATGATGTTTCTAACTCTATAAACGTCCATTTGAAATTATAAAAATATTTGTGTTTTCCTCTTTGAGTTTTCTAAATATTTCCGAAGGAATCACTCAATTTGGATATCTATGGCCTGAGTTATCAAGGTTTTAACGTCCAAAGGTCAATCTGGATCTCTTGTGTAATACTTCACTGTTTTCAGTAAAACGTCTATATCATATGATCTTGGAAAATTTTCAAAATTTAACCTAGAAAAATATTTGAAATTATCTTTCTAATGCCACAAGTTTTATAGAAAATAGAGTTGGGATGAATTTTAAAAAAATTGTCAAACTTACTGCCCCAACTAATCTTGACAGTGCCGAGGCCGTATATGTGAAGCATAATTCCTTGTCGACATGCACTTTTATCGGCCATCAAATTTTATAAGAATTATTTTACGAAGTTGAAGATAAGTTTTTCGCATGTAATACTTCTATTTAAGAGTATTTACATGTACCAAAGACTGAAGTTATTATGTTTAGTACGTGACCCTCGAAGTTTTAAGTTCGGGGTGTCACAGTACATATTTTAGTTTGCACTTTGCCATGTGACATTGCCCTAGTGAACAGTTGAAATTTAAAACTGTTTTCCCATCCAATTCACACTTGACAACAATGTTAGTGTCAAACAACATGTGAAATATAAGTGCACAAATAGCAAAGTTCAATCAATAAGAACCTTGCTACAATTTACACTTGACAACAATGTTAGTGTCAAACAACATGTGAAAAATAAGTGCACAAATAGGAAAGTTCAATCAGTAAGAACCTTGCTACATGTACACTATGGTGTGTACTTTATTTTATACTTTGCCACGTGACGTTACCCTGTTGGATAGTTTGAATTTTAAACAGTTTTCTCATCCAATTGACACTTGACAACAATGCAAGTGACAAACAATGTGCCAAAAATCATTGTACATATAGCAAAGTTAAATCGATAAGAAGCTTGCTAAATGTAAACTAGGGTGTACACATTTTAGTTTACACTTTGCCACGTGACATTACCCTATTGGAAAGTTTAAATTTCAAATAGTTTTCCCATCCAATTGACACTTGATAACAATGTAAGTGTCAAACAACATGTGAAAAATTAGTGTACAAATAGCAAAGTTCAATCGGTAAGGACCTTGCTACATGCACACTATTGTGTACACTTTAGTTTACACTTTGCCATGTGACATTATCCTGTTGGACAGTTTAAATTTCTAACAGTTTTCCCATCCAATTGACACTTGACTACAATGAAAGTGTGAAACAACGTGTCGAAAATCAGTGTACAAATAGAAAAGTTCCATCAGTAAGAACCTTGCTACATGTACACTATGGTGTACACTTTAGTTTATACTTTGCCACGTGACATTATCCTGTAGGTTAGTTTAAATTTCAAATAGTTTTTCCATCCAATTGACACTTGATAACAATGCAAGTGGGAAACAATGTGTCAGAAATCAGTGTACAAATAGGTAAGTTCAATCAGTAAGAACCTTGCGACAAGTACACTACGGTGTAAACTTTTTTTTACACATTGCTACGTGTCATTACCCGATTAAAAAGTTTAAATTTCATATAGTTTTCCGATCCAATATACACTTGACAATAATGCAAGTGTCAAACAACGTGTCAAAAATCAGGGTACGCATAGCAAAGTTCAATCGGTAAGAATCTGCTACATCTACACTATGGTGTACACTTTAGTTTACACTTTGCCACATGACATTACCCTATTGGACAGTTTAAATTTCGAATAGTTTTCCCATCCAATTGATACTAGACAACAATGCAAGTATCAAACAATGTGTCAAAAATCAGTGTACAAATAACAAAGTTCAATCGGTAAGAACCTTGTCACATGTACACGATGGGGTACACTTTAGTTTACACTCTGAAATGTGACATTACCGTGCTGGACAGTTTAAAATTCAAATAGTTTTCCCATCCAATTGACATTTGACAACAATGCAAGTGTCAAACAACTTGTTAAAAATCAGTGTACAAATAGCAAAGTTCAATCGGTAATAACCTTTCTACATGTACACGATGGGGTGTACTTTAATTTACACTTTGCCACGTGACATTACCCTATCGGACAATTTGAATTTCAAATAGTTTTCTTATCCAATTGAAACTTGAAAACAATGCAAGTGACAAATATCGTGCCAAAAATCAGTGTACAAATAGCAACGTTCAATTGGTAAGAACCATGCTACATGTACACAATGGTGTACACTTTAGTTTACACTTAGCCACATGACATTACCCTATCGGACAGTTTAAGTTTCGAATAGTTTTCCCATCCAATTGATACTTGACAAGAATGCAAGTGTCAAACAACGTGTCAAAAATCAGTTTACAAATATCAAAGTTCAATCGGTAAGAACCTTGCTAGGTGTACACAATGGTGTACACTTTAGTTTACACTTTGTCACGTGACATTACGCTATTGGACAGTTTGAATTTCAAATAGTTTTCTCATCCAATTGAAAATTGACAACAATGTAAGTGAGAAACAACGTGCCAAAAGTCAGTGTACGTATAGTAAAGTTCAAATCGATAAGAACCTTGCTGCATTTACACTATGGTTTATACACTTTAGTTTACACTTTACCGTGTGACATTGCCCTAGTGGACAGTTTAAATTTAAAATAGTTTTCTCATCCAATTCACACTTGACAACAATACAAGTGACAAACAACGTGCCAGAAATTAGTGTACATATAGGAAAGTTCAATCGATAAGAACCTTGCTACATGTACACTATGGTGTACACACTTTACTTTACACTTTGCCATGTGACATTACCCTAGTGGACAGTTTAAATTTAAAATAGTTTTTGCATCCAATTCACACTTGACAACAATGCAAGTGTCGAACAACGTGTCGAAAATTGGTGTACAAAATGCAAAGTTCAATCAGTAAGGACTTTGTTACTCGTACACTAAGGTGTACACTTTAGTTTACACTTACCACGTGACATTATCCTGTTGGAGTTTAAATGTCAAACAATTTTCTATCCAATTGACACTTGAAAACAATGCAAGTGTCAAGTAACATGTCAGAAATTAGAGTACAAACAACAAAGTTCAATCGGTGAAACAACAAAGTTCAATCGGTGAGAACCTTGCTACATGTACACTATGGTGTACACACTTTAGTTTACACTTTGCCACATGACATTACCCTACCAGATAGTCTAAATTTCAAACAATTTTCCCATCCAATTGACATTTGACAATAATGCAAGTGTCAAACAACATGCAAAAAATAAGTGTACAAATAGCAAAGTTCAATTGGTAAGAACCTTGCTACATGTAGACTATGGTTTGCACTTTAGTTTACACTTTGCCACGTGACATTACCCTATTGGACAGTTTGAATTTCAAATAGTTTTCTCATCCAATGGACACTTGACAACAATGCAAGTGACAAACAACATGCCAAAAATTAGTGTACATATAGTAAAGTTCAATCGATAAGAACCTTGCTACATGTACTCTATGTTGTACACATTTTTGTTTACACTTTACCATGTCACATTACCCTAGTGGACAGCTTAAAATTAAAATAGTTTTCCCATCTAATTTACACTTGATAACAATGCAAGTGTCAAACAACGAGTTGAAAATCGGTGTACAAATAGCAAAGTTCAATCGGTAAGAACCTTGCTACATGTACACGACAAGGTACACTTTAGTGTACACTTTTCCAGTGACATTACCCTGCTGGACAGTTTAAATTTCAAACAATTTTCCCATCCGATTGACATTTGACCACAATGCAAGTGTCAAACAAATGCTAAAAACAAGTGTACAAATAGCAATGTTCAATTGGTAAGAACCTCGCTGCATGTACACTATGGTGTACACTTTAGTTTACACTATCCCACATGAGAATACCCTGTTGGACGATTTAAATTTCGAATATTTTCCCCATCCAATTGACACTTGACAACAATGCAAGTATCAAACAACGTGTCAAAAATTAGTGTACAAACAGTAAAGTTCAATTGGTAAGAACCTCGCTGCATGTACCCTATGGTGTACACTTTAGTTTACACTTGGCCACGTGACATTACCCTATTGGAAAGTTTGAATTTCAAATAGTTTTCTCATCCAATTTACACTTGACAACAATGCAAGTGTCAAACAAGTTGCCAAAAATAAGTGTACAAATAGTAAAGTTCAATTGGTAAGAACCTTACTACATGTACACTATAGTGTGCACTTTAATTTACACTTTGCCACATGACATTACCCTATTGGAAAGTTTGAATTTCAAATAGTTTTCTCATCCAATTTACACTTGACAACAATGCAAGTGAGAAACAACGTGCCAAAAATCAGTGTACATATAACAAAGTTCAATCGATAAGAACCTTGCTACACGTACACTATGGTGTACACACTTTAGTTTACACTTTGCCATGTGACATTACCCTAGCAGACAGTTTAAATTTAAAATAGTTTTCCCATCCAATTCACACTTGACAACAATGCAAGTATCAAACAACGTGTCAAAAATCGAAGTACAAAACGCAAATTTCAATCAGTAAGGACTTTGTTACTAGTACACTGAGGTGTACACTTTAGTTTACACTTTATCACGTAACATTACCCTGTTGGATAGTTTAAATTTCAAATAGTTTTTCTATCCAATTGACATTTAACAACAATGCAAGTGTCAACCAACGCGTCAAAATTTAGAGTACAAATAACAAAGTTCAATCGGTAAGAACCTTGCTACATGTACACTATGGAGTACACACTTTAGTTTACACTTTGGCACGTGAATTACCCTACCAGACAGTTTAAATTTCAAACAGTTTTCCCATCCAATTGACATTTGACAACAATGCAAGTGTCAAACAACGTGCCAAAAATAAGTGTACGAATAGCAAAGTTCAATCGGCATGAACCTTGCTACATGTACACTATGGTGTACACTTTAGTTTACACTTTGCTAAGTGACATTACCCTGTTGACCAGTTTGAATTTCAAACAGTTTTCTTATCCAATTGACACTTGACAACAATGCAAGTGACAAACAACGTGCCAAAAATCAGTGCACATATAGCAAAGTTCAACTGATAAGAACCTTGCTACATGTACACTATGGTGGACACACTTTAGTTTACACTTTGCCACGAGACATTACCCTATTGGACAGTTTAAATTTCAAATAGTATTTCCGTCCAATTGACACTTGAAAACAATGTAAGTGTCAAACAACGTGTCAAAAATCAGTGTACAAATAACAGAGTTCAATCGGTATGGACCTTGCTACACGTACACTATGGTGTACACTTTAGTTTACACTTTGCCATGTGATATTACCCTGTTGGGCAGTCTAAATTTCTAACAATTTTCCCATCCAATTGACACTTGACTACAATGAAAGTTTGAAACAACGTGTCGAAAATCAGTGTACAAATGGCTAAGTTCCATCAGTAAGAACCTTGCTACATGGGCACTTTAGTTTATACTTTACCACGTGACATTACCCTGTAGGACAGTTTAAATTTCGAATAGTTTTCCCATCCAATTGATACTTGACAACAATGCAAGTGTCAAACAACGTGTCAAGAATCAGTTTACAAATATCAAATTTCAATCGGTAAGAACCTTGCTACGTGTACACAATGGTGTACACTTTAGTTTACACTTTGTCACGTGACATTACCCTATTGGACAGTTTGAATTTCAAATAGTTTTCTCATCCAATTGATACTTGACAACAATGTAAGTGACAAACAACGTGCCAAAAGTCAGTGTACGTAGAGTAAAGTTCAAATCGATAAGAACCTTGCTGCATTTACACTATGGTGTATACACTTTAGTTTACACTTTGCCGTGTGACATTGCCCTAGTGGACAGTTTAAATTTAAAATAGTTTTCTCATCCAATTCACACTTGACAACAACGTAAGTGTCAAACAGTATGCGAAAAATAAGTGTACAAATAGCAAAGTTCAATCAGTAAGAACCTTGCTACATGTATACTATGGTGTGTACTTTAGTTTACACTTTGCCACGTAACGTTACCCTATTGGATAGTTTGAATTTCAAATAGTTTTCTCATCCAATTGACACTTGACAATAGTGCAAGTGACAAACAACGTGCCAAAAATCATTGTACATATAGCAAAGTTCAATCAATAAGAACCTTGCTAAATGTACACTATGGTGTACACATTTTAGTTTATACTTTGCCGTGTGACATTACCCTATTGGAAAGTTTAAATTTCAAACAGTTTTTCCATCTAATTGACACTTGATATCAATGTAAGTGTCAAACAACGTGCCAAAAATCATTATACAAATAGCAAAGTTCAACAGGTAAGGACTGTGCTACATGTACACTATGGTGTATACTTTAATTTACACTTTGCCACGTGACATTACCCTGTTGGACAGTTTAAATTTCTAACAGTTTTTCCATCTAATTGACACTTGACTACAATGAAAGTCCAAAACAACGTGTCAAAAATCAGTGTATAAATAGCAAAGTTCCATCGATAAAAACCTAGCTACATGTACACTATGGAGTACATTTTAGTTTATACTTTGCCACGTGACATTACCCTGTTGGACAGTCTAAATTTCAAATAGTTTTCCCATCCGATTTATACTTTACAACAATGCAAGTGGGAAAAAATGTGTCAAAAATCAGTGTACAAATAGCAAAATTCAATCAGTAAGAACCTTGCGACGTGTACATTATGGTGTAACGTTTATTTTACACATTGTTAAGTGTCATTACCCGATTGGACAGTTTAAATTTTAAACAATTTTCCCATCCAATATACACTTGACAACAATGGAAGTGTCAAAAATCAGGGTACACATGGCGAAGTTCAATCGGTACATCTACACTATGGTGTACACTTTAGTTTACACTATGCAACATGAGATTACCCTGTTAGACGGTTTAAATTTCAAACAGCTTTCCCACCCAATTGACACTTGACAACAATGCAAGTGTCCAATAACTTATCAAAAATCAGTGTACAAATAGCCAAGTTCAATTGATAAGAACCTTGCTGCATGTACACGATGGTGTATACGTTAGTTTACACTTTCCCACATAACATTACCCTACTGGACAGTTTAAATTTCAAATAGTTTTCCCATCAAATTGACACTTGATAACAATACAAGTGTTAAACAATGTGTCAAAAATCAGTGTACAAATAGCAAAGTTCAAATGGTAAGAACCTTGCTACATGTACGCTATGGTGTACACACTTTACTTTACACTTTGCCATGTGACATTACCCTAGTGGACAGTTTAAATTTAAAATAGTTTTTGCATCCAATTCACACTTGACAACAATGCAAGTGTCGAACAACGTGTCGAAAATTGGTGTACAAAATGCAAAGTTCAATCAGTAAGGACTTTGTTACTAGTACACTAAGGTGTAAACTTTAGTTTAAACTTTACCACGTGACATTATCCTGTTGGACAGTTCAAATTTCAAAAAAATTTCTATCCAATTGACACTTGAAAACAATGCAAGTGTCAAGTAACATGTCAAAAATTAGAGTACAAACAACAAAGTTCAATCGGTAAGAACCTTGCTACATGTACACTATGGTGTACACACTTTAGTTTACACTTTGTCACATGACATTACCCTACCAGATAGTCTAAATTTCAAACAATTTTCCCATCCAATTGACATTTGACAATAATGCAAGTGTCAAACAACGTGTCAAAAATTAGAGTACAAATAACAAAGTTCAATCGATAAGAACCTTGCTACATGTAGACTATGGTTTGCACTTGTACATATAGCAAAGTTCAATCGATAAGAACCTTGCTACATGTAGACTATGGTTTGCACTTGTACATATAGCAAAGTTCAATCGATAAGAACCTTGCTACATGTAGACTATGGTTTGCACTTGTACATATAGCAAAGTTCAATCGATAAGAACCTTGCTACATGTAGACTATGGTTTGCACTTGTACATATAGCAAAGTTCAATCGATAAGAACCTTGCTACATGTAGACTATGGTTTGCACTTGTACATATAGCAAAGTTCAATCGATAAGAACCTTGCTACATGTAGACTATGGTTTGCACTTGTACATATAGCAAAGTTCAATCGATAAGAACCTTGCTACATGTAGACTATGGTTTGCACTTGTACATATAGCAAAGTTCAATCGATAAGAACCTTGCTACATGTAGACTATGGTTTGCACTTGTACATATAGCAAAGTTCAATCGATAAGAACCTTGCTACATGTAGACTATGGTTTGCACTTGTACATATAGCAAAGTTCAATCGATAAGAACCTTGCTACATGTAGACTATGGTTTGCACTTGTACATATAGCAAAGTTCAATCGATAAGAACCTTGCTACATGTAGACTATGGTTTGCACTTGTACATATAGCAAAGTTCAATCGATAAGAACCTTGCTACATGTAGACTATGGTTTGCACTTGTACATATAGCAAAGTTCAATCGATAAGAACCTTGCTACATGTAGACTATGGTTTGCACTTGTACATATAGCAAAGTTCAATCGATAAGAACCTTGCTACATGTAGACTATGGTTTGCACTTGTACATATAGCAAAGTTCAATCGATAAGAACCTTGCTACATGTAGACTATGGTTTGCACTTGTACATATAGCAAAGTTCAATCGATAAGAACCTTGCTACATGTAGACTATGGTTTGCACTTGTACATATAGCAAAGTTCAATCGATAAGAACCTTGCTACATGTAGACTATGGTTTGCACTTGTACATATAGCAAAGTTCAATCGATAAGAACCTTGCTACATGTAGACTATGGTTTGCACTTGTACATATAGCAAAGTTCAATCGATAAGAACCTTGCTACATGTAGACTATGGTTTGCACTTGTACATATAGCAAAGTTCAATCGATAAGAACCTTGCTACATGTAGACTATGGTTTGCACTTGTACATATAGCAAAGTTCAATCGATAAGAACCTTGCTACATGTAGACTATGGTTTGCACTTTAGTTTACACTTTGCCACGTGACATTACCCTATTGGACAGTTTGAATTTCAAATAGTTTTCTCATCCAATTGACACTTGACAACAATGCAAGTGTCAAACAACGTGTCAAAAATTAGAGTACAAATAACAAAGTTCAATCGATAAGAACATTGCTACATGTGCACTATGATGTACACACTTTAGTTTACACTTGGCCATGTGACATTACCCTACTGGATTGTTTAAATTTCAAACAGTTTTCCCATCCAATTGACATTTGACAACAATACAAGTGTCAAACAAGTTGCCAAAAATAAGTGTACAAATAGTAAAGTTCAATTGGTAAGAACCTTACTACATGTACACTATAGTGTGCACTTTAGTTTACACTTTGCCACGTGACATTACCCTATTAGAGCGTTTGAATTTCAAATAGTTTTCTCATCCAATTTACACTTGACAACAATGCAAGTGAGAAACAACGTGCCAAAAATCAGTGTACATATAGCAAAGTTCAATCGATAAGAACCTTGCTACACGTACACTATGGTGTACACACTTTAGTTTACACTTTGCCATGTGACATTACCCTAGCAGATAGTTTAAATTTAAAACAGTTTTCCCATCCAATTCACACTTGACAACAATGCAAGTATCAAACAACGTGTCAAAAATCGGTGTACAAAACGCAAATTTCAATCAGTAAGGACTTTGTTACTAGTACACTGAGGTGTACACTTTAGTTTACACTTTATCACGTAACATTACCCTGTTGGATAGTTTAAATTTAAAACAGTTTTTCCATCCAATTGACATTTGACAACAATGCAAGTGTCAACCAACACGTCAAAATTTAGAGTACAAATAACAAAGTTAAATCGGTAAGAACCTTGCCACATGTACACTATGGTGTACACACTTTAGTTTACACTTTGCCACGTGAATTACCCTACTGGATAGTTTAAATTTCAAACAGTTTTCCCATCCAATTGACATTTGACAACAATCCAAGTGTCAAACAACATGCCAAAAATAAGTGTACAAATAGCAAAGTTCAATCGGCAAGAACCTTGCTACATGTACACTATGGTGTACACTTTAGTTTACACTTTGCCAAGTGACATTACCCTGTTGGCCAGTTTGAATTTCAAATAGTTTTATCATCCAATTGACACTTGACAACAATGCAAGTGACAAACAACGTGCCAAGAATCAGTGCACATATAGCAAAGTTCAACCGATAAGAACCTTGCTACATGTACACTATGGTGGACACACTTTAGTTTACACTTTGCCACGAGACATTACCCTATTGGACAGTTTAAATTTCAAATAGTTTTTCCATCCAATTGACACTTGAAAACAATGTAAGTGTCAAACAACGTGTCAAAAATCAATGTACAAATAGCAGAGTTCAATCGGTATGGACCTTGCTACATGTACACTATGGTGTACACTTTAGTTTACACTTTGCCATGTGATATTACTCTATTCGACTGTTCAAATTTCGAATAGTTTTCCCATCCAATTGACACTTGGCAATAGTGCAAGTGTCCAACAACTTGTCAAAAATCAGTGCACAAATAGCAAAGTTCAATCGGTAATAACCTTTCTACATGTACACGATGGGGTGTACTTTAATTTACACTTTGCCACGTGACATTACCCTATTGGACAGTTTGAATTTCAAATTGTTTTCTTATCCAATTGAAACTTGACATCAATACAAGTGACAAATAATGTGCCAAAAATTACTGTACATATAGCAAAGTTAAATCGATAAGAACCTTGCTACACGTACACTGTGGTGTACATATTTTAGTTTGCACTTTGCCATGTGGCATTACCCTAGTGGACAGTTGAAATTCAAAACTATTTTCCCATCCAATTCACACTTGACAACAATGTTAGTGTCAAACAACATGTAAAAAATAAGTGCGCAAATAGCAAAGTTCAATCAATAAAAACCTTGCTACAATTCACACTTGACAACAATGTTAGCGTCAAACAACATGTGAAAAATAAGTGCACAAATAGCAAAGTTCAATCAGTAAGAACCTTGCTACATGTACACTATGGTGTGTACTTTAGTTTATACTTTGCCACGTGACGTTACCCTGTTGGATAGTTTGAATTTCAAATAGTTTTCTCATCCAATTGACACTTGACAACAATGCAAGTGACAAACAATGTGCCAAAAATCATTGTACATATAGCAAAGTTAAATCGATAAGAAGCTTGCTAAATGTATACAATGGTGTACACATTTTAGTTTACACTTTGCCACGTGACATTACCCTATTGAAAAGTTAAAATTTCAAACAGTTTTCCCATCCAATTGACACTTGACAACAATGTAAGTGTCAAACAACATGTGAAAAATTAGTGTACAAATAGCAAAGTTCAATCGGTAAGGACCTTGCTACATGCAAACTATTGTGTACACTTTAGTTTACACTTTGTCATGTGACATTATCCTGTTGGACAGTTTAAATTTCTAACAGTTTTCCCATCCAATTGACACTTGACTACAATGAAAGTGTGAAACAACGTGTCGAAAATTAGTGTACAAATAGAAAAGTTCCATCAGTAAGAACCTTGCTACATGTACACTATGGTGTACACTTTAGTTTATACTTTGCCACGTGACATTACCCTGTAGGTTAGTTTAAATTTCAAACAATTTTCCCATCCAATTGACACTTGATAACAATGCAAGTGGGAAACAATGTGTCAAAAATTAGTGTACAAATAGGTAAGTTCAATCAGTAAGAACCTTGCGACAAGTACACTACGGTGTAAACTCTTTTTTACACATTGCTACGTGTCATTACCCGATTGAAAAGTTTAAATTTCATATAGTTTTCCCATCCAATATACACTTGACAATAATTCAAGTGTCAAACAACGTGTCAAAAATCAGGGTATGCATAGCAAAGTTCAATCGGTAAGAATCTGCTACATCTACACAATGGTGTACACTTTAGTTTACACTATCCCACATGAGATTACTCTATTGGGCGGTTTAAATTTTGAACTATTTTCCCATCCAATTGACACTTGACAACAATGCAAGTGTCAAACAACGTGTCAAAAATCTGTGTACAAATAGCAAAGTTCAATCGGTAAGAACCTTGCTATATGTATACAATGGTGTACACCTTAGTTTACACTTTGCCATGTGACATTACCCTATTGGATAGTTTAAATTTCGAATGGTTTTCGCATCCAAATGAGACTTGACAACAAAGCAAGTGTTAAAAAACGTGTCAAAAATCAGTGTACAAATATCAAAGTTCAATCGGTAAGAGTCTTGCTACATGTACACAATGGTGTACACTTTAATTTACAATTTCCCATGTGACATTACCCTATTGGACTGTTTAAATTTCGAATAGTTTTCCCATCCAATTGAGACTTGGCAACAGTGCAAGTGTCAAACAACTTCTCAAAAATCAGTGTACAAATAGCAAAGTTCAATCGGTAATAACCTTTCTACATGTACACGATGGGGTGTATTTTAATTTATACTTTGCCACGTGACATTACCCTATCGGACAGTTTGAATTTCAAATAGTTTTCTTATCCAATTGAAACTTGACATCAATGCAAGTGATAAATATCGTGCCAAATATCAGTGTACATATAGAAAAGTTCAATCGATAAGAACCTTGCTACACGAACACTGTGGTGTACATATTTTAGTTTGCACTTTGCCATGTGGCATTACCCTAGTGGACAGTTGAAATTTAAAACTGTTTTCCCATCCAATTCATACTTGACAACAATGTTAGTGTCAAACAACATGTGAAAAATAAGTGCGCAAATAGCAAATTTCAATCAATAAGAACCTTGCTACAATTCACATTTGACAACAATGTTAGTGTCAAACAACATGTGAAAAATAAGTGCACAAATAGCAAAGTTCAATCAGTAAGAACCTTGCTACATTTACACTATGGTGTGTACTTTAGTTTATACTTTGCCATGTGACGTTACCCTGTTGGATAGTTTGAATTTCAAACAGTTTTCTCATCCAATTGACAATTGACAACAATGCAAGTGACAAACAATGTGCTAAAAATCATTGTACATATAGCAAAGTTCAATCGATAAGAAGCTTGCTAAATGTACACTATAGTGTACACATTTTAGTTTACACTTTGCCACGTGACATTACCCTATTAGAAAGTTTAAATTTCAGACAGTTTTTCCATCCAATTGACACTTGACAACAATTTAAATGTCAAACAACGTGCAAAAAATTAGCGTACAAATAGCAAAGTTCAATCGGTAACGACCTTGCTACATGCACACTATCGTGTACACTTTAGTTTACACTTTGCCATGTGACATTATCCTGTTGGACAGTTTAAATTTCTAACAGTTTTCCCATCCAATTGACAATTGACTACAATGAAAGTATGAAACAACATGTTGAAAATCAGTGTACAAATAGAAAAGTTCCATCAGTAAGAACCTTGCTACATGTACACGATGGTGTACACTTTAGTTTATACTTTGCCACGTGACATTACCCTGTAGGTTAGTTTAAAGTTCAAACAGTTTTCCCATCCAATTGACACTTGATAACAATGCAAGTGGGAAACAATGTGTCAAAAATCAGTGTACAAATAGGTAAGTTCAATCAGTAAGAACCTTGCGACAAGTACACTATGGTGTAAACTTTTTTTTACACATTGCTACGTGTCATTAACCGATTGGACAGTTTAAATTTCAAATAGTTTTCCCATCCAATATACACTTGACAATAATGCAAGTGTCAAAAAACGTGTCAAAAATCAGGGTACGCATAGCAAAGTTCAATCGGTAAGAATCTGCTACGTCTACAATATGGTGTACACTTTAGTTTACACTATCCCACATGAGATTACTCTATTGGACGGTTTAAATTTCGAACTGTATTCCCATCCAATTGACACTTGACAACAATACAACTGTCAAACAACATGTCAAAAATCTATGTACAAATAGCAAAGTTCAATCAGTAAGAACCTTGCTATATTTACACAATAGTGTACACCTTAGTTTACACTTTGCCACATGACATTACCCTATTGGACAGTTTAAATTTCGAATAGTTTTCCCATCCAATTGATACTAGACAACAATGCAAGTATCAAACACTGTGTCAAAAATCAGTGATGGTGTACACCTTAGTTTACACTTTGCCACGTGACATTACCCTGTTGGACGGTTTAAATTTCGAACATCTTTCCTACCCAATTGACACTTGACAACAATGGAAGTGTCAAAAATTAGGGTACACATAGCGAAGTTCAATCGGTACATCTACACTATGGTGTACACTTTAGTTTACACTTTGCCACGTGACATTACCCTGTTGGACGGTTTAAATTTCGAACATCTTTCCTACCCAATTGACACTTGACAACAATGGAAGTGTCAAAAATTAGGGTACACATAGCAAAGTTCAATCAGTAAGAACCTTGCGACGTGTACATTATGGTGTAACGTTTATTTTACACATTGTTAAGTGTCATTACCCGATTGGACAGTTTAAATTTTAAACAATTTTCCCATCCAATATACACTTGACAACAATGGAAGTGTCAAAAATTAGGGTACACATAGCGAAGTTCAATCGGTACATCTACACTATGGTGTACACTTTAGTTTACACTATGCAGCATAAGATTACCCTGTTGGACGGTTTAAATTTCGAACATCTTTCCTACCCAATTGACACTTGACAACAATGTAAGTGTCAAACAACATGTCAAAAATCAGTGTACAAATAGCCAAGTTCAGTCGATAAGAACCTTGCTGCATGTACACGATGGTGTACACGTTAGTTTACACTTTCCCACATAACATTACCCTACTGGACAGTTTAAATTTCAAATAGTTTTCCCATCAAATTGACACTTGATAACAATACAAGTGTTAAACAATGTGTCAAAAATCAGTGTACAAATAGCAAAGTTCAAATGGTAAGAACCTTGCTACATGTACACAATGGTGTACACTTTTGTTTACACTTTGCCACGTGACACTACCCTATTGGACAGTTTAAATTTCTAATAGTTTTCCCATCCAATTGACACTTGACAGCAATGCAAGTGTCAGACAACGTGTTGAAAATCAATTTACAAAAAGCAAAGTTGAACCGGTAAGGATCTTGCTACATGTACACTATGGTGTACACTTTAGTTTATACTTCACCATGAGACGTTACCCTGTTGGACGGTTTAAATTTCAAATAGTTTTCCCATCCTACTAACATTGGACAACAATGTAAGTGTCAAACATCGTGCTAAAAATAGGTGTATAAATAGCAAAGTTCAATTGGTGAGAACCTTGCTACATGTACACTATGCTGTGCACTTTAGTTTACACTTTGCCACGTGACATTACCATATTGGACAGTTTGAATTTCAAATAGTTTTCTCATCCAATTGACACTTGACAACAATACAAGTGACAAACAACGTGCCAAAAATTAGTGTACATATAGGAAAGTTCAATCGATAAGAACCTTGCTACATGTACGCTATGGTGTACACACTTTACTTTACACTTTGCCATGTGACATTACCCTAGTGGACAGTTTAAATTTAAAATAGTTTTTGCATCCAATTCACACTTGACAACAATGCAAGTGTCGAACAATGTGTCGAAAATTGGTGTACAAAATGCAAAGTTCAATCAGTAAGGACTTTGTTACTAGTACACTAAGGTGTACACTTTAGTTTACACTTTACCACGTGACATTATCTTGTTGGACGATTTAAATTTCGAATATTTTCCCCATCCAATTGACACTTGACAACAATGCGAGTGTCAAGCAACGTGTCAAAAATTAGAGTACAAATAACAAAGTTCAATCGATAAGAACCTTGCTACATGTGCACTATGATGTACACACTTTAGTTTACACTTGGCCACGTGACACTACGCTACTGGATTGTTTAAATTTCAAACAGTTTTCCCATCCAATTGACATTTGACAACAATGTAAGTGTCAAACAAGTTGCCAAAAATAAGTGTACAAATAGTAAAGTTTAATTGGTAAGAACCTTACTACATGTACACTATAGTGTGCACTTCAGTTTACACTTTGCCACGTGACATTACCCTATTGGAAAGTTTGAATTTCAAATAGTTTTCTCATCCAATTTACACTTGACAACAATGCAAGTGAGAAACAACGTGCCAAAAATCAGTGCACGTATAGCAAAGTTCAATTACCCTATTGGATAGTTTAAATTTCAAGCAGTTTTTCTATCCAATTGACATTTGACAACAATGCAAGTATCAAACAACGTGTCAAAAATCGGTGTACAAAACGCAAATTTCAATCAGTAAGGACTTTGTTACTAGTACACTGAGGTGTACACTTTAGTTTACACTTTATCACGTAACATTACCCTATTGGATAGTTTAAATTTCAAGCAGTTTTTCTATCCAATTGACATTTGACAACAATGCAAGTATCAAACAACGTGTCAAAAATCGGTGTACAAAACGCAAATTTCAATCAGTAAGGACTTTGTTACTAGTACACTGAGGTGTACACTTTAGTTTACACTTTGCCACGTGACATTACCCTGTTGGCCAGTTTGAATTTCAAATAGTTTCTCATCCAATTGACACTTGACAACAATGCAAGTGACAAACAACGTGCCAAAAATCAGTGCACGTATAGCAAAGTTCAACCGATAAGAACCTTGCTACATGTACACTATGGTGGACACACTTTAGTTTACACTTTGCCACGAGACATTACCCTATTGGACAGTTTAAATTTCAAATAGTTTTTCCATCCAATTGACACTTGAAAACAATGTAAGTGTCAAACAACGTGTCAAAAATCGGTGTACAAATAGCAGAGTTCAATCGGTATGGACCTTGCTACATGTACACTATGGTGCACACTTTAGTTTACACTTTGCCATGTGATATTACCCTGTTGGGCAGTCTAAATTTCAAACAATTTTCCCATCCAATTGACACTTGACTACAATGAAAGTTTGAAACAACGTGTCGAAAATCAGTGTACAAATAGCAAAATTCCATCAGTAAGAACCTTGCTACATGTGCACTTTAGTTTATACTTTACCACGTGACATTACCCTGTAGGATAGTTTAAATTTCAAACAGTTTTCCCATCCAATTGACACTTGACAAAAATGCAAGTGGGAAACAACGTGTCAATAATCAGTGTACAAATAGGTAAGTTCAATCGGTAAGAACCTTGCGACAAGTACACTTTGGTGTAAACATTTTTTTACACATTGCTACGTGTTATTACCCAATTGGACAGTTTAAATTTCATATAGTTTTCTCATCCAATATACACTTGACAATAATGCAAGTGTCAAACAACGCGTCAAAAATCAGAGTACGCATAACAAAGTTCAATTGGTAAGAATCTGCTACATCTACACTATGTGTACACTTTAGTTTACACTATCCCACATGAGAAAACTCTATTGGATGGTCTAAATTTCGAACTGTTTTCCCATCCAATTGACACTTGACAACAATGCAAGTGTCAAACAACGTATCAAAAATCTGTGTACAAATAGCAAAGTTCAATCGGTAAGAACCTTGCTATATGTACACAATAGTGTACACCTTAGTTCACACTTTGCCACGTGACATTACCCTATTGGACTGTTTAAATTTCGAATAGCTTTCCCATCCAATTGATACTAGACAACAATGCAATTGTCAAACAACGTGTCAAAAATCAGTGTACAAAATACAAAGTTCAATCGGTAAGAACCTTGCTACATGTACACGATGGGGTACACATTAGTTTACACTCTGCCACGTGACATTACCATGCTGGACAATTTAAAATTCAAGTAGTTTTCCCATCCAATTGACATTTTACAACAATGTAAGTGTCAAACAACGTGCCAAAAATAAGTGTACAAATAGCAAAGTTCATTTGGTAAGAACCTTGCTACATGTACACTATGGTGTACACTTTAGTTTAAACTACCCCACATGAGATTACCCTATTGGACGGTTTAAATTTCGAACAGTTTTCCCATCCAATTGACATTTGACAACAATACAAGTGTCAAACAACGTGTCAAAAATCAGTGTACAAATAGCAAAGTTCAATCGATAAGAACCATGCTACATGTACACAATGGTGTACGTTTTAGTTTACACTTTGCCACGTGACATTATCCTATTGGACAGTTTAAATTTCTAATGGTTTTCGCATCCAATTGACACTTGACAACAATGCAAGTGTTAAACAACGTGTCAAAAATCAGTGTACAAATAGCAAGGTTCAATCGGTAAGAACCCTGCTACATGTACACAATGGTGTACACTTTAATTTACACTTTCCCATGTGACATTACTCTATTGGACTGTTTAAATTTCGAATAGTTTTCCCATCCAATTGACACTTGGCAATAGTGCAAGTGTCAAACAACTTGTTAAAAATCAGTGTACAAATAGCAAAGTTCAATCGGTAATAACCTTTCTACATGTACACGATGGGGTGTACTTTAATTTACACTTTGCCACGTGACATTACCCTATTGGACAGTTTGAATTTCAAATAGTTTTCTTATCCAATTGAAACTTGACATCAACACAAGTGACAAATAATGTGCCAAAAATTAGTGTACATATAGCAAAGTTAAATCGATAAGAACCTTGCTACACGTACACTATGGTGTACATGTTTTAGTTTGCACTTTCCCATGTGGCATTACCCTAGTGGACAGTTGAAATTTAAAACTGTTTTCTCATCCAATTCACACTTGACAACAATGTTAGTACCAAACAACATGTGAAAAATAAGTGCGCAAATAGCAAAGCTCAATCAATAAGAACCTTGCTACAATTCACACTTGACAACAACGTTAGTGTCAAACAACATGTGAAAAATAATTGCACAAATAGCAAAGTTCAAATAGTAAGAACCTTGCTACATGTACACTATGGTGTGTACTTTAGTTTATACTTTGCCACGTGACGTTACCCTGTTGGATAGTTTGAATTTCAAACAGTTTTCTCATCCAATTGACACTTGACAACAATGCAAGTGACAAAAAATGTGCCAAAAATCATTGTACATATAGCAAAGTTAAATCGATAAGAAGCTTGCTAAATGTATACTATGGTGTACACATTTTAGTTTACACTTTGCCACGTGACATTACCCTATTGGAAAGTTTAAATTTCAAACAGTTTTCCCATCCAATTGACACTTGACAACAATGTAAGTGTCAAACAACATTTGAAAAATTAGCGTACAAATAGCAAAGTTCAATCGGTAAGGACCTTGCTACATGCACACTATTGTGTACACTTTAGTTTACACTTTGCCATGTGACATTATCCTGTCGGACAGTTTAAATTTCGAATAGTTTTCCCATCCAATTGATACTAGACAACAATGCAAGTATCAAACAATCTGTCAAAAATCAGTGTACAAATAACAAAGTTCAATCGGTAAGAACCTTGCCACATGTACACGATGGGGTACACTTTAGTTTACACTCTGCCATGTGACATTACCGTGCTGGACAGTTTAAAATTCAAATAGTTTTCCCATCCAATTGACATTTGACAACAATGCAAGTGTCAAACAACTTGTTAAAAATCAGTGTACAAATAGCAAAGTTCAATCGGTAATAACCTTTCTACATGTACACGATGGGGTGTACTTTAATATACACTTTGCCACGTGACATTACTCTATCGGACAGTTTGAATTTCAAATAGTTTTCTTGTCCAATTGAAACTTGACATCAATGCAAGTGACAAATATCGTGCAAAAAATCAGTGTACAAATAGCAACGTTCAATTGATAAGAACCATGCTACATGTACACAATGGTGTACACTTTAGTTTACACTTAGCCACATGACATTACCCTATCGGACAGTTTAAGTTTCGAATAGTTTTCCCATCCAATTGATACTTGAGAAACAATGCAAGTGTCAAACAACGTGTCAAAAATCAGTTTACAAATATCAAAGTTCAATCGGTATGAACCTTGCTACGTGTACACAATGGTGTACACTTTAGTTTACACTTTGTCATGTGACATTACCCTATTGGACAGTTTGAATTTCAAAAAGTTTTCTCATCCAATTGATACTTGACAACAATGTAAGTGACAAACAACGTGCCAAAAGTCAGTGTACGTATAGTAAAGTTCAAATCGATAAGAACCTTGCTGCATTTACACTATGGTGTATACACTTTAGTTTACACTTTGCCGTGTGACATTGCCCTAGTGGACAGTTTAAATTTAAAATAGTTTTCTCATCCAATTCACACTTGACAACAACGTAAGTGTCAAACAGTATGCGAAGAATAAGTGTACAAATAGCAAAGTTCAATCAGTAAGAACCTTGCTACATGTACACTATGGTGTGTAGTTTAGTTTACACTTTGCCACGTAACGTTACCCTATTGGATAGTTTGAATTTCAAATAGTTTTCTCATCCAATTGACACTTGACAATAGTGCAAGTGACAAACAACGTGCCAAAAATCATTGTACATATAGCAAAGTTCAATCAATAAGAACCTTGCTAAATGTACACTATGGTGTACACATTTTAGTTTATACTTTGCCATGTGACATTACCCTATTGAAAAAATGTGTCAAAAATTAGTGTACAAATAGCAAAACTCAATCAGTAAGAACCTTGCGACGTGTACATTATGGTGTAACCTTTATTTTACACATTGCTAAGTGTCATTACCCGATTGGACAGTTTCAGTTTTAAACAATTTTCCCATCCAATATACACTTGACAACAATGGAAGTGTCAAAAATCAGGGTACACATAGCGAAGTTCAATCGGTAAGAACCTTGCTACATCTACACTATGGTGTACACTTTAGTTTACACTATGCAACATGAGATTACCCTATTAGACGGTTTAAATTTCGAACAGCTTTCCCACCAAATTGACACTTGACAACAATGCAAGTGTCAAACAACGTGTCAAAAATCAGTGTACAAATAGCCAAGTTCAATCGATAAGAACCTTGCTGCAAGTACACGATGGTGTACACGTTAGTTTACACTTTCCCACATAACATTACCCTACTGGACAGTTTAAATTTCAAATAGTTTTTCCATCAAATTGGCACATGATAACAATACAAGTGTTAAAAAATGTGTCAAAAATCAGTGTACAAATAGCAAAGTTCAAATGGTAAGAACCTTGCTACATGTACACAATGGTGTACACTTTTGTTTACACTTTGCCACGTGACATTACCCTATTGGACAGTTTAAATTTCGAATAGTTTTCCCATCCAATTGACACTTGACAGCAATGCAAGTGTCAGACAACGTGTTGAAAATCAGTTTACAAAAAGCAAAGTTGAATCGGTAAGGATCTTGCTACATGTACACTATGGTGTACACTTTAGTTTATACTTCACCATGTGACATTACCCTGTTAGACAGTTTAAATTTCAAATAGTTTTCCCATCCAATTGACACTTGACTACAATGCAAGTGTCAAACGACGTGTCAAAAATCAATGTACAAATAGTAAAGTTCAATCTGTAAGAACCTTGCTACATGTACACCATGGTGTACACTTTGGTTTACACTTTGCAACATGACATTACCCTGTTGGGCAGTTTAAATTTCAAATAGCTTTCCCATCCAATTCACACTTGACAACAATGTAAGTGTCAAACAACGTGTCAAAAATCAGTGTACAAATAGAACAGTTCAATCAGAGAGGACCATGCCCCTTGTACACTATGATGTACACTTTAATTTACACTTTGCCACGTAACATTACCCGATTCGACCGTTTAAATTTCAAATAGTTTACCTATCCAACTGACACTTGACTACAATGCAAGTTTCAAATGACGTGTTAAAAATTAGTGTACAAAAAGCAATGTTCAATCGGTAAGAACCTTACTACATATACACTATGGTGTACACATTAGTTTACACATTGTCACATGACATTACCCTGTTGGACAGTTTGAATTTCAAACATTTTTCCCATCCAATTCACACTTGACAACAATGCAAGTGTCAAAAATGTCTCAAAAATTAGAGTATAAATAGCAAAATTCAATCGGTAAGAACCTTGCTACATGTACACTATGATGTACACACTTTAGTTTACACATTGCCTCGTGACATTACCTTGTCGAAAAGTTTATATTTCAAATAGTTTTCTCATCTAATTGACACTTGACGACAATGAAAGTGTCAAACTACGTGTAAAAAATTTGTGTACGAATAGCAAAGTTCAATCGGTAAAGACCTTGCTACATGTACACTACGGTGTACACCTTAGTTTAGACTTTACCACATTACAATACCCTGTTGGACAGTTTAAATTTTAAACAATTTTCCCTTCCGATTGACACTTGACGACAGTACAAGTGTCAAACGACATGTCAAAAATCAGTGTACAAATAGCAAAGTTCAATCGGTAAGAACCTTGCTACATGTACACTATGGTGTACACTTCAGTTTACACTTTGCCACGTAACATTACTCTATTGGACAGTTTAAATTTTAAACAGTTTTCCCATTCAATTGACACTTGACAACAATGTAATTGTCAAACAACGTGTCAAAAATCAGTGTATAAATATTAAAGTTCAATCGATAAGAACCTTGCTATATGTACACTATAGTGTACACATCAGTTTACACTTTATCACGTGACATTGCCTAACTAGACAGTTTAAATTTAAAACAGTTTCACCATCCAATTGACACTTTACAACAATGCAAGTGTCAAACAACGTGTCAAATATTGGTGTACAAATGGCAAAGTTCTATCGGTAAAGACTTTGGTACTTGTACACTATGGTGTACACTTTAGTTTTCACTTTGTCACGTGACATTACCTTGTTGGACAGTTTAAATTTCAAACATATTTTCTATCCAATTGAAACTTGACAACAATGAAAGTGTCAAACAACGTGTCAAAAATCAGAGTACAAATAACAAAGTTCAATCGGTAAGAACCTTGGTACATGTACACTATGGTCTACTCCTTAGTTTACACTTTACCATGTGACATTACCCCGTTGGATAGTTTAAATTTCAAACAGTTTTCCCATCCAATTGACACTTGACAACAATGCAAGCGTCAAACAACGTGCCAAAAATTAGTGTACAAATAGCAAAGTTCAATTGGACAGCACCTTGCTACATGTACAGTATGACGTACACTCTAGTTTACACTTTGCCATGTGACATTGCCCTGTTGGACAGTTTAAATTTTAAACAGTTTACCCATCCAATTGACACTTGACTACAATGCAAGTGTCAAATGACGAGCCAAAAATTAGTGTACAAATAGCAAAGTTAAATCCGTAAGAACCTTGCTACATGTACACTTTAGTTTACAGTTTGCCACGTGACATTTCCCTGTTTGACAGTTTAAATTTTAAACAGTTTTTCCATCCAATTCACACTTGAAAACAATGTAATCGTCAAACAACATGTCAAAAAATAGTGTACAAATAGCAAAGTTCAATTGGAGAGGACCTTGCTACATGTACACTTTGGTGTACACTTTAGTTTACACTTTGCCACGTGACATTACCCTGTTGGACAGTTTAAATTTTAAATAGTTTAGCCATCCAATTGACACTTGACTGCAATGCAAGTGTCAAACGATGAGTAAAAAATCAGTGTACAAATAGCAAAGTTCAATCGGTTAGAACTTTCCTACATGTACACTATTGTGTACACTTTAGTTTACACTTTGCCACAAGTCATTATCCTGTAGGACAGTTTGAATTTCAAACATTTTTCCCATCCAATTCACACTTCACAACAATACAAGTGTCAAACAACGTATCAAAAATCCATATACAAATAGCAAAGTTCAATCGGTAAGAACCTTGCTATATGTACACTATGGTGTACATTTCAGTTTAAATTTTGTCACGTAACATTACCCTGTTGGACAGATTAAATTTCAAATTGTTTTCCCAAAAAATTGATAGTTAACATCAATGCAAGTGTCAAACAACTTGTCAAAAATCAGTGTACAAATAGCAAAGTTCGATCGGTAAGAACCTTGCTACACGTACACGATGGTGTACACTTTATTTAACACTTTGCCACGTGACACTACCCTCCTGGACAGTTTAAATTTCCAGTAGTTTTCGCATCCAATTGACATTTGGGAACAATGCAAGTGTCAAACAACGTGCCAAAAATAAGTGTATAGATAGCAAAGTTCAATCGGTAAGAACCTTTCTACAATTACACTATGGTGTACACCTTATTTTACACTTTGCCACGTGACATTACCCTGTTGGACAGTTTGAATTTCAAACAGTTTTCTCATTCAATTGACACTTGACAACAATACAAGTGATAAACAACGTGCCAAAAATCAGTGTACATATAGCAAAGTTCAATCGAAAAGAACCTAGCTACAAGTACACCATGGTGTACACACTTTAGTTTACACATTGCCATGTGACATTGTCCTATTGGACAGCTTAAATTTCAAATAGTTTTCCCATCCAATTGACACTTGACAACAATGTACAAGTCAAACAACGTGCCAAAAATTAGTGTACAAATAGCAAAGTCAAATCGGTAAGAACTTTGCTATATGTACACTTTGGTGTACACTTTAGTTTACAAATTACCACATACATTACCATGTTGGACAATTTAAATTTCAAACAGTTTTCCCATCCAATTGATACTTGACAACAATGCAAGTGTCAAACAACGTGTCAAAAATTAGTGTACAAATAGCAAAGTTTAATCGATAAGAACTTTGCTATATGTACACTATAGTGTACACTTCAGTTTACACTTTGCCACATGACATTACCTAGCTAGACTGTTTAAATTTAAAACAGTGTCAAACAACGTGTCGAAAATCGATGTACAAATAGCAAAGTTCAATCGGTAAAGACTTTGTTACTACTGCACTATGGTGTGCACTTTAGTTTACACTTTGCTAGGTGACATTACCTTGTTGGACAGTTTAAATTTCAAATAGTTTTTCAATGCAATTGACACTTGACAACAATGCAAGTGTTAAACAACGTGTCAAAAATTAGAGTACAAATAACAAATTCCAATCGGTAAGAACCTTGCTACATGTACACTATGGTGTACACACTTTAGTTTACACTTTTCCACGTGACATTATCCTGCTGGACAGTTTAAATTTCAAACAGTTTTCCCATCCGATTCACACTTGATTAAATTTCAAATAGTTTCCCCATCCAATTAACGCTTGACAATAATGCAAGTGTCAAACAACGTGTAAGAAAGCAGTGTACCAATAGCAAAGTTCAATCCGTAAGAACCTTGCTACATGTGCACTATGGTGTACACTTTAGTTTACACATTATCATGTGACATTACCCTGTTGGACAGTTTAAGTTTCATACAGTTTTCCCATCCAATTTACACTTGACAACAATGTAAATGTCAAACAACGTGTCGAAAATCAGTGTACAAATAACAAAGTTCAATCTGTAAGGACCTTGCTACATGTACATTACGGTGTGCACTTTAGTTTACACTTTGCCACGTGACTTTACCCTGTTGGACAGTTTAAATTTCAAACAGTTTTCCCATCCAATTGACACTTGACAACAATGCAAATGTCAAACAACGTGTCAGAAATCAGTGTACGAATAGTAATGTTCAATCGGTACGGACCTCGCTACATGTACACTATGGCGTACTCTTCAGTTTACACTTTGCCACGTGAAATCACCCTACTGGACAATTTAAATTTTGAACAGTTTTCTCATCCAATTGACACTTGACAGTAATGCAAGTGTCATACAACGTGTCTAAAATTAGTGTACGGACAGCAAATTTCAATCGGTAAGAACCTTGCTACATGTGCACTATGCTGTAGACTTTAGTTTACACTTTGCCACGTGACATTACCCTGTTGGACATTTTAAATTTCGAATAGTTTCCAATCCAATTAACACTTGACAATAATGCAAGTGTCAAACAACGTGTCAAAAATCAGTGTACGTATAACAAAGTTAAATCGACGAGGACCTTGCTACATGTACATTATGGTGTGCACTTTAATTTACACTTTGCCCCGTGACATTACCCTACTGGACAGTTTAAATTTCAAACAATATTTCCATCCATTTGACACTTGACAACAATGCAAGTGTCAAACAACGTGTCAAAAATAAGTGTACAAATAGCAAAGCTCAATCCGTAAGAACCTTACTACATGTAAACTATGGTAGATACTTTAGTTTACACTTTGCCACTTGACATTACCCTGTTGGACAGTTTAAATTTTGAATTGTTTTCCCGTCAAATTTACATTGGACAACAATGTAACTGTCAAACAACGTGTCGAAAGTCAGTGTATGAATAGAAAATTTCGATCTGTAAGGACTTTGCTACATGTACACTGTGATGTACACTTTAGTTTACACTTTGCCACATGACATTACCCTGTTGGACTGTTTTAATTTCGAATAGTTTTCCCATCCAATTGACACTTGACAACAATACAAGTGTCAAACAATGTGTTCAAAAATTAGTGTACAAATAGCAGAGTACAATCAGTAAGGACTTTGCTACATGTACACTATGGTGTACACTTTAGTTTACACTTTTCTACGTGACATTACCCTGTTAGACAGTATGAATTTCAATCAGTTTTCCCATCCAATTGACACTTGACAACAATGCAAGTGTCAAACAATGTGTCGAAAATCAATTGGTAAGAACCTTGCTATATGTACACTTTGGTGTACACTTTATTTTACACTTTGTCACGTGACATTACACGGTTGGACGCTTTAAATTTCAAACATTTTTTCCATCCAATTGACACTTGACAACAACGTAAGGGTCAAACAACGCATCAAAAATAAGTGTACATATAGCAAATTTTAATCGGTAAAAACCTTGCTAAGTGTACACTATGGCGTACACTTTAGTTTACACTTTGCCACGTGACATTACCTTGTTGGACATTTTAAATTTCGAATAGTTACCATCCAATTGACACTTAACAACAATACAATTGTCAAACAACATGTCCAAAAATCAGTGTACAAATAGCAAAGTTAAATTGGTAAGAACCCTGCTACATGTACACTATGATGTACACTTTAGTTTACACTTTAACACGTGACATCACCCTATTAGACAACATGAATTTTAAACAGTTTTCCCATCCAATTGACACTTGACAACAATGCAAGTGTTAGACAACGCGTAAAAAGTCAGTTTACAAATAGCAAAGTTTAATCGGTAGGAACTTTGATACTTGTACACTATGGTGTACATTTTAGTCTACACTTTGCTACGTGACATTATCCTGTTGGACAATTTAAATTTGGAACAGTTTTCCTATCCATCTGACGCTTGACAACAATGCAAGTTTCCAACAATGTCTTAAAAATATGTGTACAAATAGCAAAGTTCAATCCGTAAGAACCTTGCTACATGTAAACTATGATGGACACTTTAGTTTACACTTTGGCACATGACATTACCCTGTTCGACAGTTTAAATTTTGAACAGTTTTCCTATCAAATTGGCACTTGACAACAATGCAAGTGGCAAACAATGTGTCAAAAATCATAGTACAAATAGCAAAGTTCAATCGATAAGAACCTTGCTACATGTACACCATGGTGTACACTTTAGTTTACACTTCGTCACGTGACATTACCTTGTTAGATAGTTTAAATTTCAAACAATTTTCCCATCCAATTGACACTTGACAATGATGCAAGTGTTAAACAACGTGTCTAAAATCAGTGTACGAATAGCAAAGTTCAATTGGTAAGGACCTTGTTACATGTACACTATGGCGTACACTTCTATTTACACTTTGTCACGTGACATTACCCTGTTGGACATTTTAAATTTCAAATAGTTTCCAATGCAATTGACACTTGAGAACAATGCAGGTGTCAAACAACGTGTCAAAAATCAGTGTACAAATAGTAAAGTTCAATTGCTAAGAACCGTGCTACGTGTACACTATTGTGTACACTTTAGTTTACACTTTGCAACGTGACGTTACCCTGTTGGACAGTTTAAATTTTGAACAGTTTTCTCATCCAATTGACACTTGACAGCAATGCAAGTGTCAAATAACATGTCTAAAATCAGTGTACGAATAGAAAAGTTCAATCGGTAAGGACCTTGCTACAAGTACACTATGGTGTAGACTTTAGTTTACACTTTACCATGTGACATTGCCCTGTTGGATACTTTAAATTTCGAATAGTTTCCAATCCAATTGACACTTGACAATAATGCAAGTGTCAAACAACGTGTCAAAAATCAGTGTACGTATAGTAAAGTTAAATCGACAAGGACCTTGCTAAATGTACATTATGCTGTGCACTTTAATTTACACTTTGCCCCGTGACATTACCCTGCTGGACAGTTTAAATTTCAAACAATTTTTCCATCCATTTGACACTTGACAACAATGCAAATGTCAAACAACGTGTTCAAAATAAGTGTACAAATAGCAAAGTTCAATCCGTAAGAACTTTACTACATGTAAACTATGGTGGACACTTTAGTTTACACTTTGCCACATGACATTACCCTGTTGGATAGTTTATATTTTGAAATGTTTTCCCATCAAATTTACACTTGACAACAATGTAAATGTCAAACAACGTGTCAAAAATCAGTGTATGAATAGCAACGTTCGATCGGTAAGGACCCTGCTACATGTACACTATGGTGTACACTTTAGTTTACACTTTTCCACATGACACCCTATTAGACAGTATGAATTTTAAATAGTTTTCCCATCCAATTGACACTTGGCAACAATGAAAGTGTCAGACAATGTGTCGAATATCAGTTTACAAATAGAAAATTTTAATCGGTAAGAACCTTGCTACTTGTACACTTTGGTGTACACTTTAATTTATACTTTGTCATGCGACATTACCCTGTTAGACAGTTTAAATTTCAAACAGTTTTCCCATCCCATTGGCACTTGACAACAATGCAAGTGTCAAACAGCGTGTCTAAAATCGGTGTACGAATAGCAAAGTTCAATCGGTAACGACCTTGCTACATGTACACTATGGTTACACTTTAGTTTACACTTTGCCACGTGACATTACCCTGTTGGACATTTTAAATTTCGAATAATTTTTCCATCCAATTGACACTTGACAACAATTCAAGGGGCAAACAACGTGTCAAAAATCAGTGTACAAATAACATAGTTCAATCGGTAAGAACCTTGCTACATGTACACTTTATTTTACATTTTATGATGTGACATTTCCCGGTTGGACAGTTTAAATTTCAAATAGTTTTTCCATCCATTTGACACTTGACAACAACGCATCAAAAATAAGTGTGCAAATAGCAAATTTTAATCGATAAAAACCTTGCTAAATTTACACTGTGCTGTAAACGTTAGTTTACACTTTGCAACTTGATATTACCCTAATAGACAGTTTAAATTTCAAACACTTTTCCCTTCCAATTGAGAATTGACAACAATTCAAATGTCAAACAACGTGTCAAAATTTAGTGTACAAATAGCAAAGTTCAGTCTTTCAGAACCTTGCTACATGTACACTATTGTTTACACTTTAGTTTACACTTTGCTATGTGACATTGCCCTGTTGGACAGTTTAAATTTCGAATAGTTTTCCCATCAAATTTACACTTAACAACAATGGAAATGTTAAACAACGTATCGAAAATCAGTTTACAAATAACATAGTTCAATCAGTATGGACCTTGCTTTATGTACATTATGGTATGCAATTTAGTTTACACTTTGCCACGTGGCTTTACCCTGTTGGACAGTTTAAATTTCAAACAATTTTTCCATCTAATTGACACTTGACAAAATGCAAGTGTTAAACAACGTGTCAAAAATTAGTGTACGAATAGCAAAGTTCAATCGGTAAGGACCTTGCTACATGTACAGTATGATTTACACTTTGCCAGTTGACATTACCCTATTGGACAGTTTAAATTTCGAATAGTTTTCCCATCCTATTGACACCTCACAACAATGCAAGTGTTAAACAACGTGTCCAAAATCAGTGTACAAGTAGCAAAGTTCAATCCTTGAGGACCTTACTACATGCACATTATGGTGTGCACTTTAGTTTACACTTTGCCACGTGACATTACCCTGTTGCATAGTTAAAATTTCAAATAGTTTTTCCATCCAACTGACAATTGATGACAACGCAAGTTTAAACAACTTGTCAAAAATCAGTGCACAAATAGCAAAGTTCAAACGGTAAGAGCCTTGCTACATGTACACTATGGTGCAGACTTTAGTTTACACGTTACCACATGATATGACCATGTTAAACAGTTTAAATTTCGAACATTTTTCCCATCCATTGACACTTGACAACAACGCAAGTATCAAACAACGTGTCTAAAATCAGTGTACGAATAGCAAAGTTCAATCGGTAAGGACCTTGCTGCATGTCCACGATGGTGTACACTTTAGTTTACACTTTGTATGTGTCATTACCCTGTTGGACATTTTAAATTTCTAATAGTTTCCCATCCAATTGACATTTGACAACAATGCAATTGTCAAACAACGTGTCTAAAATCAGTGTACAAGTAGCAAAGTTCAATAGGTAACAACCTTGCTACATGTATACTATGGTGTAAACTTTAGTTTACACTTTACCACGTGACATTACCCTATGGGACATTTTAAATTTCAAATAGTTTCCAATCTAGTTGACGCTTGACAACAATGCAAGTGTCAAAAAACGTGTCGAAAATCAATGTACAAGTAGCAAAGTTAGATCGACAAGGACCTTACTACATGTAGATTATGGTGTGCGCTTTAGTTTACACTTTGCCACATGACATTACCCTGTTGGACAGATTAAATTTCAAACAATTTTTCCATGCAATTGGCACTTGATAACAATGCAAGTGTCAAACAACGTATCAAAAATAAGTGTACAGATTGCAAAGTTCAATCCGTAAGAACCTTACTACAGGTAAACTATGGTGGACACTTTAGTTTACACTTTGCCACATGACATTACCCTGTTGGAAAGTAAATATTTAATAGTTTTTCCATCCAATTTACACTTGACAACAATGCAACTGTCAACAACGTGTCGAAAATTAGGGTACAGACAACAAAGTTCAATCGGTAAAGACCTTGCTTTATGTACACTATGGTGCACACTTTAGTTTACAGTTTGCCACGTGACATTACCCTATTGGACAATTTAAATTTCAAATAGTTTTCCCATCCAATTGACAATTCACAACAATGCAAGTGTCAAACAACGTTTCGAAAATCAGTGTACAAATAGCAAAGTTCAGTCAGTAAGAACGTTGCTACATGTACAAAATGGTATACACTTTAGTTTACACTTTGCCACGTGACATTACCCGGTTGGACAGTTTAAATTTCAAATAGTTTTTCCATTCAATTGGCACTTGACAACAACGCAAGGGTCAAACAACGCGTTAAAAATAAGTGTACAAATAGCAAAGTTTAATTGGTAAAAACCTTGTTAAATGCACACTGTGGTGTAAACTTTAGTTTACACTTTGCCATGTGACAGTACCCTATTAGACAATTTAAATTTCAAACACTTTTCCCATCCAATTGAGAATTGACAACAATTCAAGTGTCAAACAACGTATCAAAAATCAGCGTACGAATGGCAAAGTTCAATCGGTAAGGTCCTTGCTACATGTACTCTATGGTGTTCACTTTTGTTAACACTTTGCTGCGTGACATTACCCTATTGGACAGTTTGAATTTCGAATATTTTTCCCATCCAATTTACACTTGACAGCAATGCAACTGTCAAACAACGTGTCGAAAATCAGTGTACGAATAGCAAAGTTCAATCGTTAAGGACCTCGCTGCATGTACGCTATGGTGTACACTTTAGTTTATAGTTTGCCACGTGATATTACCCGGTTGGACAGTTTAAATTTCGAATAGTTTTCCCATTCAATTGACAATTGACAACAATGCAAGTGTCAAACAACGTGTCGAAAATCAGTGTACGAATAGCAAAGTTCAATTGGTAAGAACCTTGCTACCGGTACACTATGGTGTATACTTTAGCTTACACTTTGCCGCGTGACATTACCCTATTTAACAGTTTAAATTTCGAATAGTTTTCCAATCCAATTGACACTTGACAACAATGCAAGTGTCCAACAACGTGTCAAAAATTAGTTTACAAATAGCGAAGTTGAATCAGTAAGGACCTTGCTACAAGTACACTTTAGTTTACAGTTCGCGACGTGACATTACCCTGTTGGACAGTTTAAATCTCAAATAGTTTTCCCATCCAATTAACACTTGACAACATTGAAAGCAGCAAACAACATGTCAAAGATCAGTGTACAAATATCATAGTTCAATCAGTAAGAACGTTGCTACATGTACAAAATGGTATATACTTTAGTTTACACTTTGCCACATGACATTACCCGATTGGACAGTTTAAATTTCAAATAGTTTTTCCATCCAATTGGCCCTTGACAACAATGCAAGGGTCAAACAACGCGTCAAAAATAAGTGTACAAATAGCAAAGTTTAATCGGTAAAAACCTTACTAAATGTACACTGTGGTGTAAACTTTAGTTTACACTTTGCCACGTGACAGTACCCTATTAGACAGTTTAACTTTCAAACACTTTTCCCATCCAATTGAGAATTGACAACAATTCAAGTGTCAAACAACGTGTCAAAAATCAGTGTACGAATGGCAAAGTTCAATCGGTAAGGTCCTTGCTACACGTACTCTACGGTGTACACTTGTGTTTACACTTTGCTACGTGACATTACCCTACTGGACAGTTTAAATCTCGAATAGTTTTCCCATCCAATTTACACTTCAACGTGTCCAAAATCAGTGTACAAACAGCAAAGTTCAATCGGTAAGGACCTTGCTGCATGTACACTATGGTGTACACTTTAGTTTACAGTTTGCCACGTGACATTACCTTGCTGGACAGTTTAAATTTCGAATAGTTTTCCCATCCAATTGACAATTGACAACAATGCAAGTGTCAAACAACGTGTCAAAAATCAGTGTACGAATAGCAAAGTTCAATTGGCAAGAACCTTGCTGCATGTACACTATGGTGTATACTTTGGTTTACACTTTGCCACGTGACGTTACCCTATTTGACAGTTTAAATTTCGAATAGTTTTCCAATCCAATTGACACTTGACAGCAATGCAAGTGTCAAACAGTGTGTCAAAAATTAGTTTACAAATAGCAAAGTTGAATCAGTAAGGACCTTGCTACATGTGCACTTTAGTTTACAGTTTGCGATGTGACATTACCCTGTTGGACAGTTTAAATCTCAAATAGTTTTCCCATCCAATTGACACTTGACAACATTGGAAGCAGCAAACAACGTGTCAAAGATCAGTGTACAAATATCATAGTTCAATCAGTAAGAACCTTGCTACATGTACACTATGGTGTATACTTTATTTTACACTTTGTCACGTGATGTTACCCGGTTGGACAGTTTAAATTTCAAATAGTTTTTCCATCCAATTGGCCCTTAACAGCAACACAAGGGTCAAACAACGCGTCAAAAATAAGTGTACAAATAGCAAAATTTAATCGGTAAAAACCTTGCTAAATGTACACTGTGGTGTAAACTTTAGTTTACACTTTGCCACGTGACAGTACCCTATTAGACAGTTTAAATTTCAAACACTTTTCGCATCCAATTGAGAATTGACAACAATTCAAGTGTCAAACAACGTGTCAAAAATCAGTGTAAGAATGGCAAAGTTCAATCGGTAAGGTCCTTGCTACATGTACTCTACGGTGTACACTTGTGTTTACACTTTGCTACGTGACATTACCCTACTGGACAGTTTAAATCTCGAATAGTTTTTCCATCCAATTTACACTTGACAATAATGCAACTGTCAAACAACGTGTCCAAAATCAGTGTACAAACAGCAAAGTTCAATCGGTAAGGACCTTGCTGCATGTACACTATGGTGTACACTTTAGTTTACAGTTTGCTACGTGATATTACCCTCTTAGACAGTTTAAATTTTGAATAGTTTTCCCGTCCAATTGACAATTGACAACGATGCAAGCGTCAAACAACGTGTCGAAAATCAGTGTACGAATAGCAAAGTTCAATTGGTAAGAACCTTGCTGCATGTACACTATGGTGTATACTTTGGTTTACACTTTGCCACGTGACGTTACCCTATTTAACAGTTTAAATTTCGAATAGTTTTCCCACCCTATTGACACTTGACAACAACGCAAGTGTTAGACAACGTGTCCAAAATTAGTGTACAAGTAGCAAAGTTCAATCAGTAAGGACCTTGCAACATGTACACTTGAGTTTACAGTTTGCGACGTGACATTACCCTGTTGGACAGTTTGAATCTCAAATAGTTTTTCCATCCAATTGACACTTGACAACATTGAAAGCGGCAAACAACGCGTCAATGATCAGTGTACAAATATCATAGTTCAATCAGTATGAACCTTGCTACATGTACACTATGGTGTACTTATTTTACACTTTGTCACGTGACGTTACCCGGTTGGACAGTTTAAATTTCAAATAGTTTTCCATCCAATTGGCCCTTGACAACAACGCAAGGGTCAAACAACGCGTCAAAAACAAGTGTACAAACAGCAAAATTTAATCGGTAAAAACCTTACTAAATGTACATTGTGGTGTAAACTTTAGTTTACACTTTGCCACGTGACAGTACCCTATTAGGCAGTTTAAATTTCAAACAATTTTCCCATCCAATTGAGAATTAACAACAATTCAAGTGTCAAACAACGTGTCAAAAATCAGTGTATGAATGGCAAAGTTCAATCGGTAAGGTCCTTTGCTACATGTACTCTATGGTGTACACTTTTGTTTATACTTTGCTACGTGACATTTCGCAAGTGGACAGTTTAAATTTCAAATAGTTTTCCCATCCAATTTACACTTGGCAATAATGCAACTGTCAAACAACGTGTCGAAAATCAGTGTACGAACAACAAAGTTCAATCGGTAAGGACCTTGTTGCATGTACACAATGGTGTACACTTTAGTTTACAGTTTGCCACGTGACATTACCCTATTGGGCAGTTTAAATTTCGAATAGTTTTCCCATTCAATTGACAATTGAGAACAATGCAAGTGTCAAACAATGTGAATAAAATCAGTGTACGAATAGCAAAGTTCAATCGGTAAGAACCTTGCTACATGTACACTATGGTGTATACTTTGGTTTACACTTTGCCACGTGACATTACCCTATTTGACAGTTTAAATTTCGAATAGTTTTCCAATCCAATTGACACTTGACAACAATGCAAGTGTCTAACAGCGTGTCAAAAATTAGTTTACAAATAGCAAAGTTGAATCAGTAAGGACCTTGCTACGTGTACACTTTAGTTTACAGTTTTTGACGTGATATTACCCTGTTGGACAGTTTAAATCATAAATAGTTTTTCCATCCAATTGACACTTGACAACATTGAAAGCGGCAAACAACGTGTCAAAGATCAGTGTACAAATATCATAGTTCAATCAGTAATATCCTTGCTACATGTACACTATGGTGTACACTTCATTTTACACTTTGTCACGTGACATTACCCGGTTGGACAGTTTAAATTTCAAATAGTTTTTCCATCCAATTGGCCCTTGACAACAACGCAAGGGTCAAACAACGCGTCAAAAATAAGTGTACAAATAGCAAAGTTTAATCGGTAAAAACCTTGCTAAATGTATACTGTGGTGTGAACTTTAGTTCACACTTTGCCATGTGACAAGACCCCATTAGACAATTAAAATTTCTAACACTTTTCCCATCCAATTGAGAATTGACAACAATTCAAGTGTCAAATAACTTGTCAAAAATCAGTGTACGAATGGCATTGTTCAATCGGTAAGGTCCTTGCTAAGGTACTTTATGGTGTACACTTTTGTTTGCACTTTGCTACGTGACATTACCCTATTGGGCAGTTTAAATTTTGAATAGTTTTCCCATCCAATTTACACTTGACAACAATGCAAATGTCAAACAACATGTCGAAAATCAGTGTACAGATAACAAAGTTTAATCGATAAGGACCTTGCTACATGTACATTATGGTGTGCACTTTAGTTTACATTTTGCCATGTGGCTTTATCTTGCTGGACAGTTTACATTTCAAACAATTTTCCCATCCAATTGACACTTGACAACAATTCAAGTGTTAAACAATTTGTCAAAAATCAGTGTACGAATAGCAAAGTTTAATCGGTAAGGACCTTGCTACATGTACACTATGGTGTACACTTTGATTTACACTTTGCCACGTGACATTACCCTATTGGACAGTTTAAATTTCGAATAGTTTTCCCACCCTATTGACACTTGACAACAACGCAAGTGTCAAACAACGTGTCCAAAATTAGTGTACAAGTAGCAAAGTTCAATCAGTAAGGACCTTGCTACATGTACATTATGGTGTGCACTTTAGTTTACACTTTGCCACGTGACATTACCCTATTGGATAGTTAAAATTTGATACAGGTTTTCCATCCAATTGACAATTGATGACAATGCAACTGTTAATCAACTTGTCAAAAATCAGTGTACAAATAGCAAAGTTCAATCGGCAAGAACCTTGCTACATGTACACTGTGGTGCAGACTTTAGTTTACATGTTGCCACATGACATGACCATGTTGGACAGTTTAAATTTCAAACATTTTTCCCATCCATTGACGCTTGACAATAATGCAAGTGTCAAATTGTTGTCAAGTGTCAAACAACGTGTCTAAAATCAGTCTACGAATAGCAAATTTCAATCGATAAGGACCTTGCTACATGTCACGATGGTGCACACTTTAGTTTACACTTTGCCACGTGTCAATACCCTGTTGGAAATTTTAAATTTCTAATAGTTTCCCATCAAATTGACCCTTAACAACATTGCAAGTGTCAAACAACGTGGCGAAAATCAATGCACAAATCACAAAGTTAAATCGGCAAGGACCTTGCCACATGTACATTATAGTGTGCACTATAGTTTACACTTTGCCATGAGACTTTACCCTATTGGATAGTTTAAATTTCGAACAGTTTTCCTATCCAATTGACACTTGACAGTAATTCAAGTGGCAAATAATGTGTCAAAAATCAGTGTACAAATAGTAAAGTTCCATCAGTAAGCAGATTGCTACATGTACACTATGGTGTACACTTTAGTTTACACTTTGTCACGTGACATTACCCTGTTGGAAAATTTAAATTTCAAACAAATTTTCCATCCAATTGACACCTGATGACAATGCAAGGGTCAAACAACGTGTCAAAATTAGGTGTACAAATAGCAACGTTTAATCGGTAAGAACCTGACTATATGTACACCGTGGTGTAAACTTTAGTTTACACTTTGCCACATGACATTACCCTAATAGACAGTTTAAATTTCAAACAGTTTTCCCATCCAATTGAGAATTGACTACAATTCAAGGGCCAAATAACGTGTCAAAAATCAGTGTACAAATTGTAAATTTCGATCGTTAAGAATCTTACTACATGTACACTATGGTGTACACTTTAGTTTACACTTTGCTACGTGAAATTACGCTGTTGGACAGTTTAAATTTCGAATAGTTTTCCCATCCAATTGATACTTGACAGCAATGCAAGTGTTAAACAATGTGTCAAAAATCAGTGTACGAATAGCAAAGTTTAATCGATAAGGACCTTGCTACATGTACAATATGGTGTACACTTTAGTTTACACTTTGCCACGTGACATTACCCTGTTAGACAGTTTAAATTTCAAATAGTTTTCCATCCAATTGACACTTGATGGCAATGCAAGTGGCAAACAACGTGTCCAAAATCAGTGTACAAGTTACAAAGCTCAATCGGTAAAGACCTTGCAACATGTACATTATGGTGTGCACTTTAGTTTACACTTTGCCACGTGACATTACTCTGTTGGATAGCCAAAATTTCAAACAAATTTCCCATCCAATTGACAATAGACGACAACGCAGGTGTTAAACAACATGTCAAAAATCAGTGTACAAATAGCAAAGTTCAATCGGTAAAAACCTTGCCACATGTACACTGTAGTGGAGACTTTATTTTACACGTTGCCACATGATATGACCATGTTGGACAGTTTAAATTTCGAACATTTTTCCCATCCATTGGCACTAGACAACAACACAAGTGTCAAACAACGTGTCTAAAATTAGTGTACGAATAGCAAAGTTCAATCGGTAAGGACCTTGCTACATTTCCACTATGGTGTACACTTTAGTTTACACTTTGCCACGTGTCATTACCCTGTTGGACATTTTAAATTTCTAATAGTTTCCCATCCAATTGACACTTGACAACAATGCAAGTGTCAAACAACGTGGCGAAAATCAGTGTACAAATCTCAAAGTTAAATCGACAATGACCTTGGTACATGAACATTATGGTGTGCATTATAGTTTACACTTTGCCACAAGACTTTACCCTATTGGGCAGTTTAAATTTCGTACAATTTTTCCATCCAATTGACACTTAACAGCAATGCAAGTGGCAAACAATGTGTCGAAAATCAGTGTACAAATAGCAAAGTTCAATCATTAAGCACCTTGCTACATGTACACTATGGTGTACACTTTAGTTTACACTTTGTCACGTGACATTACCCTATTGGACAGGTTAAATTTCAAATAGTTTTCCCATCCAATTGACACTGGACAACAATGCAAGGGTCAAACAACGTGTCAAAATTAAGTGTGCAAATAGCAAAATTTAATCGGTAAGAACTTGACTATATGTACACTGTGGTGTAAACTTTAGTTTACACTTTACCACATGACATTATCCTAATAGACAGTTTAAATTTCAAACAGTTTTCCCATCTAATTGAGATTGACAACAATTCAAGGGCTAAACAACGTGTCAAAAATCAGTGTACAAATTGCAAAGATCAATCGCCAAGAATCTTGCTACATGTACACTATGGTGTACACTTTAGTTTATACTTTGCTACGTGATATTACGATGGAGGACAGTTTAAATTTTGAATAGTTTTCCCATCCAATTGACACTTGACAACAATGCAAGTGTTAAACAACGTGTCAAAAATCAGTGTACGAATAGCAAAATTCAATCGGTAAGGACCTTGCTACATCTACAATATTGTGTACACTTTAGTTTACACTTTGCCACATGAAATTACCCTATTGGATAGTTTAAATTTCGAATAGTTTTCCCATCCAATTGGCACTTGACGATAATGCAAGTGTCAAACAACGTGTCCGAAATCAGTGTATAAGTAGTAAAGTTCAATCGGCAAGGACCTTGCTACATGTACATTATGGTGTACACTTTGCCACGTGACATTACCCTATTGGATAGTCAAAATTTCAGACAATTTTCCCATCCAATTGACAATAGACGACAATGTAAGTGTTAAACAACGTGTCAAAAATCAATGTACAAATAGCAAAGTTCAATCGTTAAGAACCTTGCTCCATGTACACTATGGTTCACACTTTAGTTTACACATTACCACATGACATGACCATGATGGACAGTTTAAATTTCGAACATTTTTCCCATCCATTGACACTTGACAACATTGCAAGTGTCAAACAACTTGTCTAAAATCAGTGTACGAATAGCAAAGTTCAATCGGTGAGGACCTTGCCACAAGTGTTAAACAACGTGTCAAAAATCAGTGTACAAATCATAAAGTTAAATCGGGAAGGACCTTGCTACATGTACATTATGGTGTGCACTTTAGTTTACCCTTTGCCACGTGACATTACCCTGTTGGACAATCTAAATTTCGAATAGTTTTCCCATCCAATTGACACTTGAGAACAATGCAAGTGTCAAACAACGTGTCGAAAATTTGTGTACTTATTGCAAAGTTCAATCAGTACGGACCATGCTACATGTACACTATGGTGTACACTTTAGTTTACACTTTGCCACATGACATTACCCTGCTGGACATTTTAAATTTCGAATAGTTTTCCCGTCCAATTGACACTTGATAACAATGCAAGTATCAAATAACATGTCGAAAATTGTTGTAAAAATAGCAAAGTTCAATCGGTAAGGACCTTTCTACATGTACATTATGGTGTGCACTTTAGTTTACACTTTACCACATAGCATTACCCTGTTGGACAATTGAAATTTCAAACAGTTTTCCCATTCAATTAACACTTGACGACAATGCAAGTGTCGAACAACGTGTCAAAAATTAGTGTAAAAATAGTAACGTTCAATCGATAAGAACCTTGCTACATGTACTCTATGGTGTACTTCAGTTTACACTTTGCAGCTTGACATTATTGATAAGTGTATTTTCACACACTTATTTAGCTCACAAACATGACTTAAACATGGACAAAGTAGTTGAATTGTGACTTAATCTCGTTAAATTCATGCAATGTAGATGTTTCTATGGAAAAGATGGAATTCAGAAGAAAAGAGCCGAAAAAGGACCAAAACGAAACAGAACGATAGTTCGGGGACCAAAGGTGCAAATATTGGAAAGTTGAGCTAAAGTGCAGAACTAAAATGAAAATATACAAAGTATGAGATTGAGGATGATACAAGACGATCGGAGGAAGAAAGAAGTAACATAGGACTGAATTGAAGAAAAGTGAAAGATGAAGGATAAATTGCAATTAATCAAAAGATGAGCCGAGCAAATGATCAAGGAATTGATTGACCCAAACATCAATTAAGAGTCAATATTTGATAATGGAACAAAGGAAAGAAAGAAAAGAGATCAAGAAAAGAGAAAACGGAGTTCAAGGACCAAAATGGCAAAGTTGTAAAGTTACAATCTTGCGGCCGCATGTAACTATACCATGCGGCCGCACATGATCTAGCAGGGATTTAATTGAGCTGAAAATTTGAACCATGCGGTCGCATGGCTTTAACTTTCGAAGAAAAATCTGAACTTCCGTTTTTAATTGAAACTCTTTCGGAGCTCCGTGAGGACATGATATAAAAGCTAAAATTCATCAGAAATAGGGCAGAACGTCCAGGGAGAAGAAAAATATAACTTTTGGAGGCAAGAAACACGAACTTGAAGCTGATTTCACAAGAATTCAAGTGGGTTTTCAAGGTTTTATTCAAGATTTCAAGAATTTTCATACGGATGTTTTTCTTTCTATTTATTAATTTTGTTTTTTCTGTAATTATGAATATTCTAGGCTAGGTTTTCAATTACTAGGTGATCGATGAACCGTTGTTTGTTATTTTAATTCCATATTTCATGAATTTAATATAAAGACTCGTTTGGATAATTTGATTGGTTTACATGCATTAATTTTCTTCCGCAATTAGTGGCCAATGATTGTGTGAGTATTGATGACTTATTTCTTACATTCGAGAGAAGTGGAATAGTTTCAATAAGGTGTAAATGAACATAGGGTTCGATAAGGTGTAAATGAACATAGGGTCTGATAGGGGATAGAGATATACCCCTATGCTTTATGCAATTCTTTAATTGTTTACAAAACCACATGCATTCTTGTATATTTGCATCATCCATAAAGATATAGGCTGGTGGTGTGCAAGAATAGGTCTAATATATATCGAGAGAATATATTGGATAGAATTAGGAACATTGAATTGGCAAATTTCCATCGGGTCATTACTTTTATGAAATTAGGGTTTTTATAACTTCAATTTGGGATTCGTGATCATAGTGATTTTAGTTTGATTAATTTCCATAAATTAGCTTTTGAATTTAAATAATTTCGTTTGCTTGAGTGTTTGAGTCATTTAATTAGAGAAATTTCAAAATTAGGGTTTCTAATTGAGAAATTAGGGTTTTCAATAGAAATTAGGGTTTTTAGTGAAATTAGGGCTTTTTGCATTTAGACCATATTTTCACTCTATTAGATTCGGTTAAGGCTAGATTATATAGAATTGAACTACTCAATCCCTGAGGGACGATATTCGGACTTATTAAAATCCACTTTATTACTAGTTACGAACCGTACACTTGCAGTAGTTTTAAATCGAAAGAATTATTTCGTGAACAATTACCCTGTTGGATAGTTTAAATTTCGAATAGTTTACCCATCCAATTGACACTTGACAACAATGCAATTGTAAAATAACGTGTCAAAAATCAGTGTACGAATAGCAAAGTTTAATCGGTAAGGTCCTTGCTATATGTTCTCTATGGTGTACAATGTAGTTTACACTTTATCACGTGACATTACCATGATGGACACTTTAACTTCCGAATAGTTTTCCCATCCTATTGACACTTGACAACAATGCAAGTGTCAAACAACGTGTCGAAAATCAGAGAACAAACAGCAAAGTTCAATCGGTAAGGACCTTGCTACATGTACATTATGGTGTGTACTTTTGTTTACACTTTGCCACGTAACATTACCCTATTGGATAGTTAAAATTTTAAACAGTTTTCCCATCCAATTAACACTTGACAACAATGCAAGTGTCAAACAACGTGTCAAAAATCAGTGTACGACTAGTAACGTTCAATCAGTAAGAACCTTGCTACATGTACTCTATGGTGTACACTTTAGTTTACTTTTCAACGTGACATTACCTGTTGGACAGTTTAAATTTCAAACAATTTTCCCATCGAATTGACACTTGACAACAATACAAGGGTCAAACAACGTGTCAAAAATCAGTATACATATATCAAATTCAATCAGTATGGACCTTGCTACATGTACACTTTAGTTTACACTTTGCAACATAACATTGACCTGATGGAAAGTTTAAATTTCAAACTATTTTCCCATCCAATTGACACTTGACATTATGCAATTGTCAAACTATGTATCAAAAATCATTGTACAATTAGCAAAGTTCAATCGATTAGGACCTTGCTACATATACACTATAGTGTACGCTTTAATTTATACTTTGCCACATGACATTATCATGTTGGATAGTTTAAATTTCGAACAGTTTTTCCATCTAATTGACACTTGACAACAATGTATGCGTCAAACAACATGTCAAAAATCAGTGTACAAGTAGCAAAGTACAATCGATAAGGACCATGCTACATGTACACTATGGTGTACAGTTTAGTTTACACTTTGCAACGTGACATTACCCTGTTGGACAGTTAAAATTTCAAGTAGTTTTTCCGTCCAACTGACACTTGATGACTATGCAAGTGTCGAACAACGTGTCAAAAATCAGTGTACAAATAGTAAAGTTCAATCGATAAGGACCTTGCTACATGTAAACTATGGTGTACACATTAGTTTATACTTTACTACGTGACATTAACCTGTTGGACAGTTTAAATTTCGATCAGTTTTCCCATCCAATAGATACTTGACAACAATGCAATGTCAAAAAACGTGTCAAAAATCAGTGTATAAATAGCAAAGTTCAATCGATAAGGACCTTGCTATATGTACACTATGGTGTACACTTTAGTTTACACTTTCCCATGTTTCATTACCCTGTTGGACAGTTAATATTTCAAATAGTTTTCCCATCCAGTTAACTCTTGACAACAATGCATGTGTCATACAACGTGTCAAAAATCAGTGTACAAATAGCAAAAATCAATCGGTAAGGACCTTGCTACATGTAAACTATGGTGTACATTTTAGTTTACACTTTCCCATGTTTCATTACCCTGTTGGACAGTTAATATTTCAAATAGTTTTCCCATCCAGTTAACTCTTGACAACAATGCATGTGTCATACAACGTGTCAAAAATCAGTGTACAAATAGCAAAAATCAATCGGTAAGGACCTTGCTACATGTAAACTATGGTGTACATTTTAGTTTACACTTTCCCATGTTTCATTACCCTGTTGGACAGTTAATATTTCAAATAGTTTTCCCATCCAGTTAACTCTTGACAACAATGCATGTGTCATACAACGTGTCAAAAATCAGTGTACAAATAGCAAAAATCAATCGGTAAGGACCTTGCTACATGTAAACTATGGTGTACATTTTAGTTTACACTTTCCCATGTTTCATTACCCTGTTGGACAGTTAATATTTCAAATAGTTTTCCCATCCAGTTAACTCTTGACAACAATGCAAAAATCAGTGTACAAATAGCAAAAATCAATCGGTAAGGACCTTGCTACATGTAAACTATGGTGTACATTTTAGTTTACACTTTCCCATGTTTCATTACCCTGTTGGACAGTTAATATTTCAAATAGTTTTCCCATCCAGTTAACTCTTGACAACAATGCAAAAATCAGTGTACAAATAGCAAAAATCAATCGGTAAGGACCTTGCTACATGTAAACTATGGTGTACACTTTAGTTTACACTTTCCCATGTTTCATTACCCTGTTGGACAGTTAATATTTCAAATAGTTTTCCCATCCAGTTAACTCTTGACAACAATGCATGTGTCATACAACGTGTCAAAAATCAGTGTACAAATAGCAAAGTTCAATCGATAGGAACCTTGCTACATGTACACTATGGTGTATACTTCAGTTTACAGTTTGCAATGTGACATTACTCCGTTGGACGGTATAAATTTCTAACAATTTTCCCATCCAATTGACACTTGACAACAATGCAAGTGTCAAACAACGTGTCCAAAATCAGTGTACAAATAGCGAAGTTCAATCCGTAAGGACCTTACTACATGTACACTATGGTGTACACTTTAGTTTACACTTTCGCACGTGACATTACATTGTTGGACAGTTTAAATTTCAATTAGTTTTCCCATCCAATTGACACTTGACAACAATGCAAGTGTCAAACAATGTGTCAAAAATTAGTATACAAATAGTAAAGTTCAATCGGTAACAACATTGTTACATATGCACTACAGTGTACACACTTAAATTTACACTTTGCCACGTGACATTACCCTGCTGGACAGTTTAAATTTCAAAAAGTTTTCCCATTCAATTGACACTTGACAACAATACAAGTGTCAAACAACGTGTCAAAAAAAGTGAACAAATAGCAAAGTTCAATCGGTAAAAACCTTATTACATGTACATTACGTTGCATACTTTAGTTTACACTTTGCAACGTAACATTACCCTGTCGAACAGTTTAAATTTCAAACAGTTTACCCATCCAATTGACACTTGACAATAATGCGCGTGTAAAATAATGTGTCAAAAATTAGTGTTCAAATAGCAAAGTTCAAACGTTAAGGACCTTGCCACATGTAAACTATGGTGTACACTTTAGTTAACACTTTACCACGTGACATAACCTTGTTGGACAGTTTATATTTCAAATAGCTTTCCCATCCAACTGACACTTGACCTAAATAGCGTGTCGAAAATCAGTGTATAAATAGCAAAGTTCGATCAGTAAGGACCTCGCTGCATGTACACTACGATGTACACTTTAGTTTACACTTTGCCACGTGACATTACCCTGTTGAACTGTTTATTTTTCAAATAGTTTTCCCATCCAGTTGACACTTAGCAACAATTCAAGTGTCGAACAACATGTCAAAAATCAGTGTACAAAGAGCAAAGTGCAATCGGTAAGAACTTTACTACATGTACACTATGGTGTACACTTTAGTTTACACTTTGCAACATGACATTACCCTATTGGACAGTTTAAATTTCAAACAGTTTTCCCATCCAATTGATACTTGACAACAGTGCAAGTGTTAAAAAACGTGTCAAAAATCAGTGTGCATATAGCAAAGTTCAATAAAAAAGGACCTCGCCACATGTACACTATGGTTTGTATTTTAGTTTACACTTTACCACGTGACTTTACCCATTTGGATAGTTTAAATTTCGAACAGTTTTTCCATCCAATTGACACCTGACAACAATGCAAGTGTCAAAGAACGTGTCGAAAATCAGTGTACAAATAACAAAGTTCAATCAATAAGGACCTTGCTACGTGTACACTATGGTGTACACTTTAGTTTACACTTTGCAACGTGTCATTACCCTGTTGGACAGTTTAAATTTCATTCAATTTTTCCATCCAATTGACAGAAATGCAAGGGTCAAACAACGTGTCAAAAATCAGTGTACAAATAGTAAAGTTCAATAGGTAAGGACCGTGCCACACGTAAACTATGGTGTATACTTTACTTCACACTTTACCACGTGACATTACACGGTTGGATAGTTTATATTTAAAGCGGTTTTCCCATCCAATTGACACTTGACAATAATGCAAGTGTCAAATGACGGGTCAAAAATCAGTGTACAAATAGCAAAGTTCAATCGGTAAGAACCTTGCTACATGTACACTATGGTTTACACTTTGCCACATGTCATTACCCCAATGGACAGATTAAATTTCAAACAGTTTTTCCATCTAATTGACATTTGATAACAATGTAAGTGTCAAAAAACATGCCAAAAATAAGCGTACAAATAGCAAAGTTCAATCGGTAAGAACCTTCCTATATGTACACCATGGTGTACACTTTAGTTTACACTTTATCACATGACATTACCCTATTGGATAGTTTAAATTTCAAACAGTTTTTCCATCTAATTGACACTTGACAACAATGCAACGGCCAAACAACGTGTCAAAAATAAGTGTACAAATGGCAAAGTTTAATCGGTAAGAACCTTGCTACATGTACACTATGGTGTAAACTTTAGTTTATACTTTGCAACGTGACATTACCCTAATAGGCAGTTTAAATTTCAAACACTTTTCCCATCCAATTGGGAATTAACAACAATTTAAGTGTCAAACAATGTGTCAAAAATCAGTGTACAAATAGCAAAGTTCAATCATTAAGAACCTTGTTACATGTACACTATGGTGTACACTTCAATTTACACCTTGCTATGTCATATTACCCTATTAGACAGTTTAAATTTCGAATAGGTTACCCATCCAATTGACAATTGACAACACTACAAGTGTCAAACAACGTGTCGAAAAATAGTGTACAAATAGTAAAGTTCAATTGGTAAGGAACATGCTACATGTACATTATGGTGTGCACTTTAGTTTACACTTTGCCACATGACATTAACCAATTGGATAGTTAAAATTTCAAACATTTTTCCCATCCAATTGACAATTGACGACAAATCAAGTGTTAAACAACGTGTCAAAAATCAGTCTACGAATAGTAAAGTTCAATCGGTAAGAACCTAGACACATGTACACTATGGTCCACACTTTAGTTTACACGTTGCCACATGACATGACCATGTTAGACAGTTTAAATTCCAAATAGATTTCCCATCCATTTGAAACTTGACAACAGTGCGAGTGTCAAACAACATGTCAAAAATCAGTATACGAAAAGCAAAGTTCAATCGATAAGGACCTTGCTACATGTACACTATGGTGTACACTTTAGTTTACACTTTGCCACGTGACATTACCCTGTTGGACATTTTAAATTTTGAATAGTTTCCCATCCAATTGACACTTGACAACAATGCAAGTGTCAAACAACGTGTCAAAAATCAGTGTACAAATAACAAAGTTAAATCGACGAGTACCTTGCTACATGTACATTATGATGTACACTTTTGTTTACACTTTACCACGTGACGTTACCCTGCTGAACAGTTTATTTTTCAAACAGTTTTCCCATCCAGTTGACACTTAACAACAATTCAAGTGTCGAACAACATGTCAAAAATCAGTGTACAAGGAGCAAAATGCAATCGGTAAGAACCTTCCTACATTTACAGTATGGTGTACACTTTAGTTTACACTTTACAACATGACATTACCCTATTGGACATTTTAAATTTCAAACAGTTTTCCCATCCAATTGACACTTGACAACAATGCAAGTGTTAAACAACATGTCAAAAATCAGTGTGCATATAGCAAAGTTCAATCAGTAAGGATCTCGCTACATGTACACTATGGTGTATACTTTAGTTTACACTTTACCACGTGACTTTACCCTTTTGGACATTTTAAATTTCAAATAGTTTTCCCATCCAATTGACACCTGACAATAATGCAAGTGTCAAAGAACGTGTCGAAAATTAGTGTACAAATAGGAAAGTTCAATCAATAAGGACCTTGCTACATGTACTCTATGTTGTACATTTTAGTTTACACTTTGCAACGTGTCATTACCCTGTTGGACAGTTTAAATTTCATTCAATTTTTCCATCCAATTGACACTTTACAGTAATGCAAGGGTCAAACAACTATCAAAAATCAGTGTACAAATAGTAAAGTTCAATAGGTAAGGACCGTGCTGCACGTAAACTATGGTGTATACTCTACTTCACACTTTACCACGTGAAATTACACGGTTGGATAGTTTATATTTCAAGTAGTTTTCCCATCCAATTGACATTTGACAGCAATGCAAGTGTCAAATGACGTGTCAAAAATCAGTGTACAAATAGCAAAGTTCAATCGGTAAGAACCTTGCCACATGTACACTGGTGTACACTTCAATTTACACTTTGCTACGTCACATTACTCTATTAGACAGTTTAAATTTCGAATAGTTTACCCAACCAATTGACACTTGACAACACTACAAGTGTCAAACAACGTGTCGAAAAATAGTGTACAAATAGTAAAGCTCAATCGGTAAGGACCATGCTACATGTACATTATGGTGTGCACTTCACCGTATACTTTGCCATGTGACATTAACCAGTTGGATAGTTAAAATTTCAAACATTTTTCCCATCCAATTGACAATTGAAGACAATGCAAGTGTTAAACAACGTGTCAAAGATCAGTCTACGAATAGCAAAGTTCAATTGGTAAGAACCTAGCTACATGTACACTGTGGTGCACACTTTAGTTTACACGTTGCCGCATGACATGACCATGTTAGGCAGTTTATATTTCAAACAGCTTTCCCATCCAACTAACACTTGACTACAATGCAAGTGTCAAACAATGTGTCAAAAATCAGTATGCAAATAGCAAAGTTCAATTGGTAAGGACCTTGCAACATGTAAACTATGGTGTACACTTTAGTTTATACTTTACCACGCCACATTACCCTGTTGGAAAGTTTAAATTTTGAACAGTTTTCTCGTCCAATTGATACTCGACAACAATTTAAGTGTCAAACAACGTGTCGAAAATCAGTGCACAAATAGTAGAGTTCAATCGATAAGGACCTTGCTCCATGTACACTATAGTGTACACTTTAGTTTACACTTTGCAACGTGACATTACCCTGTTAGACAGATTAAATTTCAAACAATTTTTCCATCCAATTCACACTTGACAACAATGCAAGTGTCAAACAACGTGTCAAAAATCAGTGTACAAATAGCAAAGTTCAATCGGTAAGGACCTTGCTACATGTAAACTATGGTGTACAATTTAGTTTACACTTTGCCACGTGACATTACCCTATTTGACAATTTATATTTCAAATAGGTTTCCCATCCAATTGACACTTGGGAACAATGCAAGTGTCAAATGACGATCAAAAATCATCGTACAAATAACAAAGTTCAATCGATAAGGACGTCGCTACTTTTTCTCTATGGTGTGCACTTTAGTTTACACTTTGCAACGTGCATTAGCCAGTTAGACAGTTTAAATTTCAAATAGTTTTCCCATCCAATTAACACTTCACAAAAATGCAAGTGTTAAACAACATGTCAAAAATCAGTGTACAAATAGTAAAGTTCAATTGGCAAGAACCATGATACATGTACACTATGGTGTACACTTTAGTTTACACTTTGTCACGTGACATTACCCTGTTCAACAGTTTTAATTTCAAACAGTTTTCCCATTCAATTTACAATTGACTACAACATAAGTGTCAAACAACGTGTCGAAAATCAGTGTACAAAGAGCAAGGTTTCGTCGGTAAGAACCTTGCTACATGTACACTACGGTGTACACTTTAGTTTACACTTTGCAACGTGACATTACCCTGCTGGATAGTTTAAATTTTGAGCAATTTTTCAATCCAATTGACACTTGACAACAATACAAGTGTCAAAAATTAGTGTACAAATAGCAAAGCTCAATTGATAAGGACCTTGTTACATGTACACTATGGTGTACACTTTTGTTTACACTTTGTAACGTGACATTATCCTGTTGTACAGTTTAAATTTCAAGCAATATTTCCATCAACTTGAAAACAATGCAAGTGTCAAACAACGTATCAAAAATTAGTGTACAAATAGCAAAGTTCAATCGGTAAGGGCCTCGCTACATGTAAACTTCGGTGTACACTTTAGTTTACACTTTTCCACGTGACATTACCCTATTAGACAGTTTATATTTCAAATAGCTTTCCCATCCAATTGACACTCGGGAACAATGCAAGTGTCAAACGACGTGTTTGAAATCATTGTACAAATAGCAAAGTTCAATCGGTAAGAACATTGCTACTTGTTCTCTATGGTGTGCACTTTAGTTTACACTTTGCAACGTGACATTATCCAGTCGGACAGTTTAAATTTCAAATAGTTTTCCCATCCAATTGACACTTGAAAGTAATGCAAGTGTCAAACAACGTGTCAAAAATCAGTGTAGAAATAGCAAAGTTCAATCTGTAAGGACTTTGCTACATGCACACTATTGTGTACATTTTAGTTTACACTTTCGCACATGACATTACGTTGTTGGACAGTTTAAATTTCAATTAGTTTTCCATCTAGTTGACACTTGACAAAAATGCAAATATCAAACAACGTGTCAAAAATTAGTGTACAAATAGCAAAGTTCAATCGGGAACAACATTGCTACATATACACTATGGTGTACACACTTAAGTTTACACTTTGCCACGTGACATTTCCCTACTGGACAGTTTAAATTTCAAAAATTTTTCCCATTCAATCGACACTTGACAACAATACAAGTGTCAAACAACGTGTCAAAAATCAGTGTTCAAATAGCAAAGTTCAATCGATAAGAACCTTGCTACATGTACATTACGGTGTATACTTTAATTTACACTTTACAACATAACATTACCCTGTCGGACAATTTAAATTTCAAATAGTTTTCCCATCCAATTGACATTTGACAATAATGCAAGTGTTAAATAACGTGACAAAATCTGTGTTCAAATAGTAAAGTTCAATCGATAAGGACCTTGCTACATATACACCATGGTGCACACTTTAGTTTGCACACTTTGCTACGTGACATTACCCTGTTGAACAGTTTAAATTTCAAACAGTTTTCCCATCCAGTTGACACTTGACAACAATTTAAGTATCGAGCAACGTGTAAAAAATCAGTGTACAAATAGTAATGTTCAATCGGTAAGAACCTTACTACATGTACACTATAGTATACACTTTAGTTTACACTTTGCCACATGACATTACCCTATTGGACAGTTTAAATTTCAAATAGTTTTCCCATCCAATTAACACTTGACAACGATGTAAGTGTCAAACGACATGTCAAATATTTTGGTACAAATAGCAAAGTTCAATCGGTAAGGACCTTGCCACATGTACACTATGGTGTACACTTTAGTTTACACTTTGCCACGTGACATTACCCTGTTGAATAGTTTAAATTTCAAATAGTTTTTCCATCCAGTTTACACTTGACAACGATTTAAGTGTCGAACAACGTGTAAAAAATTAGTGTACAAATAGCAATGTTCAATCTGTAAGAACCTGACTAAATGTACACTCTGGTGTACACTTTAGTTTACACTTTGCAACATGACATTACCCTATTAGATAGTTTAAATTTCAAACAGTTTTCCCATCCAATTGAGACTTGACAACAATGCAAGTGTCAAACAATGTGTTAAAAATCAATGTACATACAGCAAAGTTTAATCAGTAAGGACCTTGCGACATGTACACTATGGTGTACACATTAGTTTACCCTTTGTCACGTGACTTTACCCTTGTGAATAGTTTAAATTTCGAATAGTTTTCTCATCCAATTGACACCTGACAACAATGCAAGTGTCAAACAACGTGTCGAAAATTAGTGTACAAATAGCAAAGCTCAATCGATAAGGATCTTGCTACATGTACACTATGGTGTACACTTTAGTTTACACTTTGCAATGTGACATTACCCTATTGGACAATTTAAATTTGAAGCAGTTTCTCAATCCAATTGACACTTGACAACAATGCAAGAGTCAAACAACGTGTCAAAAATCAGTGTACCATTAGCAAAGTTCAATCGGTAAGGACCTTGCTACATATAAACTATGGTGTTTACTTTAGTTCACACTTTGCCACATGACATTATCCGGTTGGACGGTTTGTATTTCAAACAGTTTTCCCATCCAATTTATACTTGACAACAATGCAAGTGTCAAACGACGTGTCAAAAATTATTGTTCAAATAGCAAAGTTCAATCTGTAAGGACCTTGCTACATGTAAACTATGGTGTACACTTTAGTTTACACTTTGCCACATGTCATTACCCCATGAGACATCTTGAATTTCAAACATTTTTTCCATCCAATTCACACTTGACAACAATGCAAGTGTCAAATAACGTGTCAAAAATCAGTATACAAATAGCAAAGTTCGTTCGGTAAGAACCTTGCTACATTTTCACTATGGTGTACACTTTAGTTTACACTTTGCCACGTGACACTAACCAGTTGGACAGTTTAAATTTCAAACAGTTTTCCCATCTAATTGATATTTGACAACAATGCAATTGTCAAACAACGAGGCAAAACTCAGTGTACAAATTGCAACGTTCAATCGGTTAGAACCTTGCCATGTGTACTTTTGGGGTACACTTTAGTTTACACTTTGTAACATGACTTTACCCTGTTGGATAGTTTAAATTTCAAATAGTTTTCCCATCCAATTGGCACTTGACAACAACGAAAGTGTCGAACAACGTGTCAAAGATCAGTGTACATATAGTAAAGTTCAATCAGTAAGGACCTTTCTACATGTACACTATGGTGTACATTTTAGTTTACACTTTACCACGTGACATTACCCTTTTGGACAGTTCAAATTTCAAATAATTTTCCCATCCAATAGACACTTGACAACAATGCAAGTGTCAAACAACGTGTCAAAAATCAGTGTACGATTAGAAAAGTTTAATCGGTAAGAACCTTGCTATATATACACTTTAGTTTGCACTTTGCCACGTGACATTGCCCTGTTGGATGGTTTAAATTTCAATCAATCTTCCCGTCCAATTGACACTTGATAACAATGCAAATGTCAAACAACGTGTCGAAAATCAGTGTACAAATAGCAAAGTTCAATCGGTAAGGACTTTGCTACATGTACACTATGGTGTACACTTTAGTTTACACTTTGTGACGTGACATTTGCAGTTTAAATTTCAATTAGTTTTCCCATCCAATTGGCACTTGACAATAATGCAAGTGGCAAACAACGGGTCAAAAATCAGTTTACAAACAATAAAGTTCTGTAGGTAAAAACTTTGCTACATGTACACAATGGTGTACACTTTAGTTTACACTTTGTCATGTGACATTACGCCGTTGGGCAATTTAAATTTCAAACAGTTTTTCCATCTAATTGACACTTAAAAACATTGTAAGGGTTAAATAACGTGTCAAAAATAAGTGTACAAATAGCGAAGTTTAATCGATAAGAACCTTGCTACATGTTCACTATGGTGTAAACTTTAATTTACACTTTGCCACATGACATTACCCTAATAGATAGTTTAAATTTCAAACACTTTTCCCATCCAATTGAGAATTGAAAATATTTAAATTCTCAAACAACATGTAAAAAATCAGTGCACAAACAGCAAAATTCAATCGATAAGAACCTTGCAACATGTACACTATGGTGTACACTTTAGTTTACAATTTGCTAAGTGACATTACCTTGTTGGACAGTTTAAATTTTGAATAGTTTTCCCATCCAATTTACTCTTGACAACAATGCAAATGACAGACTACGTGTCGAAAATCAGTGTACAAATAGCAAATTTCAATCAGTAAGGACCTTGCTACATGTACATTGTGGTGTGTACTTTAGTTTACACTTTGCCACGTGACTTTACCCTGTTGGACAGTTTAAATTTCAAACAATCTTCCCATCCAATTGGCACTTCACAACAATGCAAGTGTCAAACAACGTGTCAAAAATCAGTGTACGAATAGCAAAGTTCAATCGGTAAGGACCTTGCGACATGTACACTATGGTGTAAACTTTAGTTTACACTCTGTCACATGACTTTACCCAGTTGGACAATTTAAATTTTGAACAGTTTTCCCATCCAATTGACACTTAAAAACAAAGCAGGTGGCAAGCAATGTGTCAAAAATCGGTGTACAAATAACAAAGTTCAATCGTTAAGAACATTTCTACATGTAGACTATGGTGTACACTTTAGTTTACACTTTGTTGCGTGACATTACCCTGTTGGACAGTTAAAAATTCAAACAGTTTTCCCATCCAATCGACAATTGAAAACAATGTAAGGGTGAAACAACATGCCAAAAATTAGTGTACAAATAGTAGAGTTTAATCGGTAAGAACGTTGCTATATGTACACTATGGTGTGAATTTTAGTTTATACTTTGCCACGTGACATTACCCTAATGGACAGTTTAAATTTCTAACAGTTTTCCCATCTAATTGAGAATTAAAAACAATTCAAATGTCAAACAACATGTCAAAAATCAGTGTACAAATTGCAAAGTTCAATCGCTAAGAACCTTGCTACATGTACACTATGGTGTACACTTTAGTTTAGACATTGCTACGTGACATTACCCTGTTGGACAATTTAAATTTCGAATAATTTTTCCATCCAATTGGCACTTGACAACAATGCAAGTGTCAATAAACATGTCAAAAATCAGTATATGAATAGCAAAGTTCAATCGGTAAGGACCTCGCTACATATACACTATGGTGTACACTTTAATTTACACTTTGCCACGTGACATTACTGTGCTGGACAGTTTAAATTTTGAATAGTTTTCCCATCCAATTGACACTTGACAACAATGAAAGTGTCAAACAACGTGTTAAAAATCAGTGCACAAATAGCAAAGTTCAATCGGTAAGGATCTTGCTACATGTACATTATGGTGTGCATTTTAGTTTACACTTTTCCACGTAACATTACCTTGTTGGACAGTTAAAATTTCAAACACTTCTCCCCTCCAATTAACACTTGACAACAATGCAAGTGTTAAACAACGTGTAAAAAATCATTGTACAAATAGCAAAGTTCAATCGGTAAGAACCTTGCCACATGTACTCTATGGTGTTCACCCAAGTTTACACTTTGCCACATGACATTACCCTGCTGGACAGTTTAAATTTCAAATAGTTTTCTCATTCAATTGACACTTGACAACAATGCAAGTGTCAACCCACGTGTCAAAAATCAGTGTACGAATAGCAAAGCTCAATCCATAAGAATTTTGCTACAAGTACCCTATGGTGTACACTTTAGTTTACAGTTTGCCACGTGACATTACCCTATTGGACAATTTGAATTTTATGCAGTTTTCCAATCCAATTGGTACTTCACAACAATGCAAGTGTCAAACAACGTGTTAAAAATCAGTGTTCGAATAGCGAAGTTCAATCGGTAAGGACCTCGCAACATGTACACTTTAGTTTACACTTTACCACATGACATTACCCTGTTGGACAGTTTAAATTTCAAATAGTTTTCCCATCCAATTGACACTTGACAAGAATGCAAGTGTCAAACAACATGTCAAAAATAAGTGTACAAATAGCAAAATTCAATCTATAAGAATCTTGCTACATGTACACTATGGAGCACACTTTTGTTTACACTTTGTCACGAGACATTACCCTGTTGGACAGTTTAAATTTTGAACAATTTTCCCATCCAATTGTCGCTTGACAACAATGCGAGGGTCAAACAACGTGTCAAAAATTAGTGTCCAAATAGCAAATTTTAATCGGTAAGAACGTTGCTACATGTACACTATGGTGTGAACTTTAGTTTACACGCTGCCACATGACATTACCCTGCTGGACAGTTTAAATTTCAAATAGTTTTCCCATCCAATTGAGAATTGACAATAATTCAAGTGTCAAACAACATGTTAAAAATCAGTGTACAAATTGGAAAGTTTAATTGCTAAGAACCTTGCTAGATGTACACTATGGTGTCCACTTTAGTTTACACTTTGCTATGTGACATTACCCTATTGGACAATTTAAATTTCGAATCGTTTTCCCATCCATATGACCCTTGACAACAATGCAAGTGCCAAAAAACGTGTCAAAAATCAGGTTACGAATAGCAAAATTCAAACGATAAGGACCTTGGTACATGTACACTATGGTGTCCATTTTAGTTTACACTTTGCCAGGTGACATTACCCTGTTGGACAGTTTGAATTTCTAATAGTTTTCGCATCCAATTGACACTTGACAACAATGCAAGTGTCAAACAAGGTGTCAAAAATCAGTGTACAAATAGCAAAGTTCAATCGGTAAGAACCTTACTACATGTACATTATGGCGTGCACTTTAGTTTACACTTTGCCACATAACATTACCCTGTTGGACAGTTAAAATTTCAAATATTTTTCCCATCCAATTAACACTTGACAACAATGCAAATGTCAAACAACGTGTCAAAAATCAGTGTACAAATAGCAAAGTTAAATCGGTAAAAAACTTGCTACATGTACTCTATGGTGTACACTCAAATTTACACTTTATCACTTGACATTACCCTACTGGACAGTTTAAATTTCAAACAGTTTCCCCATCCAATTAACACTTGGCCCAAAAAATGTGTCGAAAATCAGTGCAAAAATAGGAAAGTTCATCGGCAAGAACCTTGCTACAAGTATACTATGGTGTACACTTTAGTTTACACTTTGCCACTCGACATTACCCCGTTGGATAGTTTGAATTTGAAGCATTTTTCCCATCTAATTCACACTTGACAACAATTCAAGTGTCAAACAATGTGTCAAAAATCAGTGTACAAATAGCAAAGTTCAATCTATAAGGATCTTGCTACATGTACACTATGGTGTACACTTTATTTTACACTTTACCATGTGACATTACCGTGTTGGACAATTTAAATTTCAAATATTTTTCCCATCCAATTGACACTTGACTACAATGCAAATATCAAACGACATGTCAAAAATCAGTGTAGAAATAGCAAAGTTCAATCGGTAAGAACCTTGCTACATGTACACTATGGTGTACACTTTAGTTTACACTTTGTAACATGATGTTGCCCTGATGGACAGTTTAAATTTAAAACAGTTTTCCCATCCAATTGACAACAATGCAATTCTCAAACAATGTGTCAAAAATCAGTGTACAATTCGCAAAGTTCAATCGGTTAGGACCTTTTTACATTTACACTACCTTGTACACTTTAATTTATACTTTGCCACATGACATTCCCATGTTGGACAGTTTAAGTTTCGAATAGTTTTCCCATCCAATTGACACCTGACAACAATGAATGTGTTAAACAACGTGTCGAAAATTAGTGTACAAGTAGCAAAGTACAATGGACCTTGCTACACGTACACTATGGTGTACAGTTTAGTTTACACTTTGCAACGTGACATTACCCTGTTGAACAATTTAAATTTTAGGTAGTTTTTCCATCCGACTGACATTTGACAGGTATGCAAGTGTCAAACAACATGTCAATAATCAGTTTACAAATAGCAAAGTTCAATCGGTAAGGACCTTGCTACATGTAAACTATTGTGTAAACTTTAGTTTATACTTTACCACGTGACATTACCCTATTGGACAGTTTAAATTTCAAATAGTTTTCCTATCCAATTGATACTTGACAACAATGCAAGTGTCAAACAATGTGTCGAAAATCAGTGTACAAATATTAAAGTTCAATCGGTAAGGACCTTGCTACATGTACACTATGGTGTACAATTTAGTTTACACTTTGCAACGTTACATTACCCTGTTGGACAGTTTATATTTCAAGAAATTTTTCCATCTGATTGACACTTGACAACAATGTAAGTGTCAAAAATCAGTGTACAAATAGAAAAGTTCCATCGGTAGGGACCTTGCTACATGTAAACTATGGTGTACACTTTAGTTTGTACTTTTCCACGTGACATTCCCCTGTTGCACATTTTATATTTCAAACAGCTTTCCCATCTAATTGACACTCGGGAACAATGCAAGTGTCAAACGACGTGTCAAAAATCATTGTATAAATAGCAAAGTTCAATTGGTAAGAACATTGCTACTTGTTCTCTATGATGTACACTTTAGTTTACACTTTACAACGTGACATTATCTAGTTGGACAGTTTAAATTTCAAATAGTTTTCCTATCCAATTGACACTTGACAACAATGCAAGTGTCAAACAACGTGTCAAAAATCAGTGTACAAATAACTAAGTTTAATCGGTAAGAACCATGATACATGTACACAATGGTGTACACTTTATCTTACACTTTGCCACGTGACATTACCCTGTTGGATAGTTTATATTTCAAATAGTTTTTCCATCCAATTGACACTTGACAACAATGCAAGTGTTAAACAAAGTGTCGAATATCAATGTACAATTAGCAAAGTTCAATCGGTAAGGACCTTGCCACATGTATACTTTAGTTTACACTTTGCCACGTGACATTGCCCTGTAGGATAGTTTAAATTTCAAATAGTTTTTCTATCAAATTGACACTTAACAACAATGCAAGTGTCAAACAACGTGTTAAAAATCTGTGTAAAAATAGCAAAGTTCAATCGGAGAGGACCTTGCTACATGTACACTATGGTGTACACTTTAGTTTACGCTTTGCCACGTTACATTACCTGGTTAGATAGTTTAAATTTCAAACAATTTACCCGTCCAATTGACACCTGACTACAATGCAAGTGTCAAACGGCGTATCAAAAATTAGTGTACAAATAGCAAAGTTCAATCGGCAAGAACCTTGCTACATGTACACTATGGTATACATTTTAGTTTACACTTTGCCACATGTCATTACCCTGTTGGACAGTTTGAATTTCAAACATTTTTCCCATGCAATTCACACTTGACAACAATGCAAGTATCAAACAATTTGTCAAAAATTAGTGTACAAATAGCAAAGTTCAATCGGTAAGAACCTTGTTACATGTACACTACGGTGTACACTTCAGTTTACTCTTTGTCACGTAACATTACCCCATTAGACAAATTAAATTTCAAACTATTTTCCAATCCAATTGACACTTGACATCAATGTAAGTGTTAAACAACGTGTCTAAATTCAGTGTACAAATAGCAAAGTTCAATCGATAAGAACCTTACTACATGTACACAATCGTGTACAATTTAGTTTGCACTTTGCCACGTGACATTACCCTATTGGACAGTTTAAATTTCAAACTGTTTTCCCATCCAATTGACATTTGACAACAATGCAAGTGTCAAACAACGTGCCAAAAATAAGTGCACAAATAGCAAACTTCAATCGGTAAGAACTTTGCTACATGTACACTACGGTTTACGCTTTAATTTACACTTTGCCACGTGATATTACCCTGTTCAACAATTTAAATTTCAAACAGTTTTCTCATCCAATTCACTTGATAACAATGTAAGTGTTAAACAACGTGTCGAGAATAAATGTACTAATAGCAAAGTTGAATCGATAAGGACCATGCTATATGTACATTATGGTGTACACTTTAGTTTATATTTTGCCACGTGACGTTATCTTGTTAGACAGTTTGTATTTCAAATAGTTTTCCCATCCTATTGACACTTGACAACAATGAAAGTGTCAAATAACGTGTCGAATATCAGTGTACAAATAGAAAATTTCAATCGATAAGGACCTTGCTACATGCACACTATAGTATACACTTTAGTTTACATTTTGCAACGTGACATTACCCTATTGGACAGTTTATATTTCCAAACATTTTCCCATCCAATTGACACTTGACAACAATGCAAGTGTCAAACGTGTAAAAAATCAGTGTACAAATAACAAAGTTCAATCGGTAAGAACCTTGCTACAAGTACCCTATGGTGTGCACTTTACTTTACACTTTGCCATGTGACATTACCCTGTTGGACAGTCTGAATTTGAAGCAGTTTTCCCATCCAATTCACACTTGACAACAACGCAAGTGTCAAACAATGTGTCAAAAATTCGTGTACAAATAGAAAGTTCAATCGGTAAGGACCTTGCTACATGTAAACTATGGTGTACACTTTAGTTTACACTTTAGCACGTGGCATTACCCTGTTGGATAGTTTATATTTCAAATAGTTTTCCCATCCAGTTGACACTTTACAACAATGCAGGTGTCAACCAAAGTGTTAAAAATCAGTGTACGAATTGCAAAGTTTGATCGGTAAGAACCTTGCAACGTGTACTCTATGGTGTACACTTTAGTTTACACTTTGCAATGTGACATTACCCTATTGGATAGTTCAAATTTCAAATAGTTTTCCCATCCAATTGGCACTCGACAACAACGTAAGTGTCAAACAACGTGTCGAAAATCAGTGTACATACAGCAAAGCTCAATCAGTAAGGATCTCGCTACATGTACACTATGGTGTATACTTTAGTTTACACTTTGCCACGTGACATTACCCTTTTGCGCAGTTTAAATTTCAAACAGTTTTCATATCCAATTGACACTTGACAACAATGCAAGTGTCAGACAACGAGTCAAAAATCAGTGTACTAATAGCGAAGTTCAATCCGTAAGATACTTGCTACACGTACACTATGGTGTACACTCTAGTTTGCCCTTTGCCACGTCACATTACCCTGCTGGACGGTTTAAATTTCAAACAATTTTCCCATCCTATTGACATTTGACAACAATACAAGTGTTAAACAATGTGTAAAAAATTAGTGTACAATTTGCAAAGTTCAATCGGTAAGAACCTTGCTACAAGTACACTATGGTGTACACTTCAGTTTAAACTTTGCCACGTGACATTACCCTGTTGGACAATTTGAATTTGAAGCTATTTTCCCATCTAATTCACACTTGACAACTATGCAAGTGTCAAACAATGTGTCAAAAATTAGTGTACAGATAGCAAAGTTCAATCGGTAAGGACCTTGCTACATGTACACTATGGTGTACGCTTTAGTTTACACTTTGTAACGTGACATTACCCTATTGGACAGTTTATATTTCGAACAGTTTTCCCATCCAATTGACACTTGACAACAATGCAAGTGTCAAACAGCGTGTGAAAAATCTGTGTACGAATAGCAAAGTTCAATCGGTAAGGACCTAGCTACATGTACACTATGGTGTACACTTTAGTTTACACTTTGCAGCGTGACATTACCCTGCTGAACAGTTTTAATTTCAACCAGTTTTTCCATCCTATTGACACTTGACAACAATACAAGTGTCAAAAATTAGTGTACAAATAGCAAAGTTCAATCCATAAGGCTTTTGCTACATGTAAACTATGGTGTACACACATAAGATTATACTTTTCCACGTGACATTGCCCGGCTTGAGAGTTTAAATTTCAAACAATTTTCCCATCCTATTGACACTTGAAAACAATGCAAGTGTTAAACAACGTGTAAAAAATTATTGTACAAATAGCAAAGTCCAACTGGTAAAAACCTTGCTACATGTACACTATGGTGTACACTTTAGCTTACACTTTGCCATGTGACATTACCCTGCTGTACAATTTAAATTTCAAATAGATTTCCAATCCAATATGCCCTTGACAATAGTGCAAGTGTTAAAAAATGTGTCAAAAATCAATGTCCAATTAGCAAAGTTCAATCGGTAAGAACCTTGCTACATGTACACTATGGTGTAGACTTTTGTTTACACATTACCATGTACCGTGTTGGACAGTTTAGATTTCAAACAACTTCTCCATCCAATTGACACTTGACTACAATGCAAGTGTCAAACAACGTGTCAAAAATCAGTATACAAATAGCAAAGTTCAATGGGTAAGGACCTTGCTGCATGTAAACTATGGTGTACACTTTAGTTTACACTTTGCCATGTGATATTACCCAGTTGGACAGTTTATATTTCAAATAGTTTTCCCATCTAATTGAATCTTGACAATAATGCAAGTGTCAAACAACGTGTCGAAAATTAGTGCACAAATCGCAAAGTTCAATCGGTAAGGACCTTGCTACATGTACACTATGGTGTACACTTTAGTTTATACATTACTACGTGACATTATCCTGTTGGATAGTTTGAATTTCTAACAGTTACCCCATCCAATTCACACTGACAACAATGCAAGTGTGGAGCAACATGTCAAAAATCAGTGCACAAATAGCAAAGTTCATTCGGTAAGAACCTTGCTACATGTACACTATATTTTACACTTTAGTTTACATTTTGCTACGTGACATTACCCAACTGGACAATTTAAATTTAAAATAGTTTTCCCATTCAATTGACACTTGACAACAATTCAAGTGTCAAACAACGTGTCAAAAAATAGAGTACAAATAAAAAAGTTCAATCGGCAAGAACCTTGCTATATGTACACTATGGTGTACAAACTTTACTTTACACTTTGCCACTTGACATTACCTTGCTGGACAGCTTGAGTTTCAAACAGTTTTCCCATCCAATTCACATTTGATTAAATTTCAAACAGTTTTCCTATCCAATTGACCATTGACGACAATGCAAGTGATAAACAACGTGTCGAGAATAAGTGTACTAATAACAAAGTTGAATCGATAAAGACCATGCTACATGTACACTATGGTGTACACTTTAGTTTACACTTTGTCACGTGATATTACCTAGTTGGACAGTTTATATTTCAAACAGTTTTCCCATCCAATCGAATCTTGTCCACAATGCAAGTGTCAAACAACGTGTCAAAAATCAATGTATAAATAGCAAAGTTCAATCGGTAAGGACCTTGCAACATGTACACTACGGTGTACACTTTAGTTTACACTTTACTACGTGATATTATTCTGTTTGATAGTTTGAATTTCTAACAGTTACCCCATCCAATTCACACTGACAACAATGCAAGTGTCAAATAACATGCAATAAATCTATGTAAAAATAGCAAATTTCAATCAGTAAGAACATTGCTACATGTACACTATGGTGTACACTTTAGTTTACACTTTGTCACGTGACAATACTCTATTGGACAGTTTAAATTTCAAACAGTTTCCCATCCAATTCACACTTGACAACAATGCAAGTGTCAAACAATGTGCCAAAAATCAGTGTATAAATAGCAAAGTTCAATCGGAGAGGACGTTGCTACATGTACACTATGGTGTGCACTATAGTTTATACTTTGCCACATGACATTACCCTGTTGGACAGTTTAAATTTCAAATAGCTGACCCATCCAATTGAAACTTGACTACAATACAAGTGTCAAATGACGTGTCAAAAATCAGTGTACAAATAGCAAAGCTCAATCGGTAAGAACCTCACTACATATACACCATGGTGTACACTTTAGTTTACACTTTGCAACGTGACATTATCCTGTTGGATAGTTTAAATTTCAAACAATTTTTCCATCCAATTGACACTTGAGAAAAATTCAAGTGTCAAACTATGTGTCAAAAATCAGTGTACAAATAACAAAGTTCAATGGGTAAGGACCTTGCTACATGTAAACTATGGTGTACACTTTAGTTTACACTTTGCTACGTGACATTACCCCATTGGATAGTTAAAATTTTAAACAGTTTACCCATCCAATTCTCACTTGACTACAATGCAAGTGTCAAACAACGTATCAAAAATAAGTGTACAAATAGCAAAGTTCAATTGGTAAGAACCTTGCTACATGTACACTATGGTGTACACTTTAGTTTACACTTTGCCACATGTCATTACCCTGTTGGAAAATTTTAATTTCAAACATTTTTCCCATCCAATTCACACTTGACAACAATGCAAGTGTCAAACATCATGTCAAAAATCAGTGTGCATGTAGCAAAGTTCAATCAGTAAGGACCTTACTACATGTACACTATGGTTTACACTTTAGTTTACACTTTGCCACATGACATTACCCTCTAGGACAGTTTAAATTTCGAACAGTTTTCCCATCCAAACACTTGACAACAATGTAAGTGTCAAACAACCTGTCAAAAATCAGAGTACAATTAGCAAAGTTTGATCGGTAAGGACCTTGCTACATGTACACTATAGTGTACACATTAGTTTACACTTTGTAACATGACATTACCCCGTTGGACAGTTCAAATTTCAAACAGTTTTTCCATCCAATTGACACTTGACAACAACGCAAGTATCAAACAACATGTCAAAAATCAGTGTGCATATAGCAAAGTTCAAACAGTAAGGACCTTGCTACAAGTACACTATGGTATACACTTTAGTTTACACTTTGCCACCTGAAATTTCCCTTTTGGATAGTTTAAATTTCGAATAGTTTTCCCAACCAATTAAAACTTGACAACAATGCAAGTCCGAAACAACGCGTTAAAAATTAGTGTACAAATAGCAAAGGTCAATCGATAAGGACCTTGCTACATGTACTCTATGGTGTACACTTTAGTCTACACTTTGCAATGTGACATTACACTGTTGGACAGTTTCAATTTCAAGTTATTTTTATATCCAATTGACACTTGACAACAATGCAAATGTCTTACAATGTGTCAAAAATCAGTGTACAAATAGAAAAGTTCAATCGGTAAGGACCTTGCTACATGTAAACTATGGTGTACATACGTAAGTTTACACTTTACCACGTGACATCCCCCTGCTGGACAGTTTAAATTTCAAACAGTTTTCCCATCCAATTGACACTTGACAACAATGCAAGTGTCAAACAACGTGTAAAAAATTAGTGTACAACTAGCAAAGTCCAACTGGTAAGAACCTTGCTACACGTACATGGGTAATGTCACATGGTAAAGTGTAAACTAAAGTATACACCATTGTGTACATCTAGCAGGTCCTTACCGATTGAACATTGCTATTTGTACACTGATTTCGACAAGTTGTTTGACACTTGTATTGTTGTCAAGTGTCAATTGGATGGAAAAACTGTTTGAAATTTAAACTGTCCAACAGGGTAATGTCACATGGTAAAGTGTACATGTAGCAAGGTTCTACCACTTGAACTTTGCTATTTGTACACTGATTTTTAACACGTTGTTTGACACTTGCATTGTTGTCAAGTGTCAATTGGATGGGAAAACTGTTTAAATTTTATTCTGTCCAACAGGGTAATGTCATGTGGCAAAGTGTAAACTGAAGTATACACCATCGTGTACATGTTACAAGGTTCTTACCGATTGAACTGTGCTATTTGCTCATTGATTTTTGACATGTTGTTTGACACTTGCATTGTTGTCAAGTGTCAATTGGATGGGAAAATGGTTTGAAATTTAAACTGTCAAAAAGGGCAATGTCATGTGGCAAAGTGTAAACTAAAGTGTACGGCATAGTGTACATGTCGCAAAGTTCCGATTGAACTTTGCCATTTGTACACTGATTTTAACACGTTGTTTGACACTTGCATTGTTGTTGAGTGTCAATTGGATGGAAATACTATTTGAAATTTAAATTGTCCAATAGAATAATGTTATGTGGCAAACTGTAAACTAAAGTGTACATGTAGCAAGGTTCTTACCGATTGAACTTTGCTATTGATACACTGATTTTTGACACATTGTTTGATGCTTGCATTGTTGTCAAGTGTCAATTGGGTACACCATAGTGCCCATGCAGCTAGGTTCATATCGATTGAACTTTGCTATTGATACACTGATTTTTGACACATTGTTTGATGCTTGCATTGTTGTCAAGTGTCAATTGGGTACACCATAGTGCCCATGCAGCTAGGTTCATATCGATTGAACTTTGCTATTGATACACTGATTTTTGACACATTGTTTGATGCTTGCATTGTTGTCAAGTGTCAATTGGATGGGAAAACTGTTTGAAATTTAAACTGTCCAACAGGGTAATGTCACGTGGTAAAGTGTAAACTAAAGTGTACATGTAGCAAGGTTCTACCACATGAACTTTGCTATTTGTACGCTGATTTTTAACACGTTGTTTGACACTTGCTTTTTTGTCAAGTGTCAATTGGATGGAAAAACTGTTTTAAATTTATACTGTCCAATAGGGTATCACGTGGCAAAGTGTAAACTGAAGTATACACCATAGTGTACATATTGCAAGGTTTTTACCGATTGAGCTGTGCTATTTGCACATTGATTTTTGACACGTTGTTTGACACTTACATTGTTGTCAAGTGTCAATTGGATGGGAAAACGGTTTGAAATTTAAACTGTCAAACAGGGCAACGTCACGTGACAAAGTGTAAACTAAAGTGTACGCCATAGTGTACATGTCGCAAAGTTCTTACCGATTGAACTTTGCCATTTGTACACTGATTTTTGACATGTTGTTTGACACTTGCATTGTTGTTGAGTGTCAATTGGATGGGAATACTATTTGAAATTTAAACTGTCCAATAGAATAATGTCACGTGGCAAAGTGTAAACTAAAGTGTACATGTAGCAAGGTTCTTACCAATTGAACTTTACTATTGATACACTGATTTACGGCACGTTCTTTGACAGTTGTATTGTTGTCAAGCATCAATTGGATGGGAAAACTGTTTTATATTTAAACTGTCCAACAGGGTAATGTCACGTGGCAAAGTGTAAACTAAAGTGTACACCATAGTGCCCATGCAGCTAGGTTCATACCGATTGAATTTTGCTATTTGTACACTGATTTTCGACATGTTGTTTGAAACCTGCATTGTTGTCAAGTGTCAATCGGATGGAAAAACTGTTTGAAATTTAAATTTTCCAACAGGGTAATGTCACGTGGCAAAGTGTATACTAAAGTGTACACCATAGTAAACATGTAGCAATGTCCATACCGATTGAACTTTGCTATTTGTACCCTGATTTTGACACGTTCTTTGACACTTGTATTGTTGTCAAGTGTCAATTGGAATGGAAAGCTGTTTGAAATTTAAACTGTCCAACTGGGTATTGTCATGTGGTAAAGTGTAAACTAAAGTGTAAAACATAGTGTACATGAAGCAGGGTTCATACCAATTGAACTTTGCTATTTGTACTATAATTTTTGACATGTTGTTTGAAACCTGCATTGCTGTCAAGTGTTAATTGGATGGAAAAACTATTTGAAATTCAAATTGTCCAACAAGGTAATGTTATGTGACAATTTAAATTAAAGTGTACACCATAGTGTACATGTAGCACGGTCCGTACCGATTGAGCTTTGCTATTTATACACTAATTTTTGACGCGTTCTTTGACACTTCCACTATTGTCATGTGTCAATTGGATGGAAAAATGTTTGAAATTTATACTGTCCAACAGGCTAATGTCACGTGTAAACTAAAATGTACACCATAGTGTACAAGTAGCAAGGTCCTTACCAATTGTACTTTACTATTTGTACACCGATTTTTAACACGTTGTTTGACACTTGTATTGTTGCCAAGTGTCGATTGGATGGGAAAACTATTTGGAAATTAAACTGTCCAAAATGTTAATGTCACATGGTAAAGTGTAAACTAAAGTGTACATGTAGCAAGGTTCATACCGTTTGAACTTTGCTATTTGTACAATGATTTTTAATATGTTGTTTGACACATGCATTGTTGTCAAGTGTCCATTAGATGGGAAAACTATTTGAAATTTATATTATCCAACAGGGTAATGTCACGTGGCAAAGTGTAAACTAAAGTGTACTCCATATTGTGCATGTTACACGGTTCTAACCGATTGAGCTTTGCCATTTGTACACTAATTTCTTACCGTTGTTTGACACTTGCATTGTTGTCAAGTGTTGATTGGATGGGAAAACTGTTTGAAATTTATACCGTCCAACAGGGTTATGTCATGTGGCATAGTGTAAACTAAAGTTTACACCATAGTGTACATGTAGTAAGGTTCACACCGATTGAACTTTGCTATTTGTACACTAATTTTTGACACGTTGTTTGAAACCTGCATTATTGTCAAGTGTCAATTGGATGGAAAAACTGTTTGAAATTTAAATTGTCTAACAGGGTAATGTCACGTGGCAAAGTATAAACTAAAGTGTACACCATAGTGTACATGTGGCACGGTCCTCACTGATTGAACATTGCTATTTATACATTAATTTCTGACACGTTCTTTGACACTTACAACATTGTTGTCAAGTGTCAATTGAATGGGAAAATTGTTTGAAATTTAACTGTCCAATAGGGTAATGTCACGTGGCAAAGTGTAAACTGAAGTGTACACTATAGTGTACATGTAGCAATGTCCTTACCCATTGAACATTACTATTTGTACACTGATTTTCCACACATTGTTTAACACTTGTACTATTGTGAAGTTTCAATCGGATTGGAAAACTGCTTGAAATTTATATTATCCAAAAGGGTAATGTCACGTGGCAAAGTGTAAACTAAAGTATACATCATAGTGTACATGTTACAAGGTTCTTACCGATTGAACTGTGCTATTTGTACATTGATTTGTGATACGTTGTTTGACACTTGCATTGTTTTCAAGTGTCAATTAGATGGGAAAATGGTTCGAAATTAAAATTGTCTAATAGGGCAGTGTCACATGGCAAAGTGTAAACTAAAGTGTGCACCATAGTGTATATGTTACAAAGTTTATATAGAATGAACTTTGGCATTAGTACACTGATTTTTGACACTTGCATTCTTGTCATGTGTCAATTGGATGGGAAAACTGTTTGAAATTTAAACTGTCCAATAGGGTAATGTCACGTGGTAAAGTGTAAACTAAAGTGTACATCATAGTGTACATGTAGCAAGGTTCTTACCGATTGAACTTTCTTACTTGTACAGTGATTTTTTACACGTTGTTTGACACTTACATTTTGGTCAAGTGTCAATCAGATGTGAAAACTATTTGAAATTTAAATTGTCCAATAGGGTAATGTCACGTGGCAAAGTGTAAACTAAAGTGTACACCATAGTGTACATGTAGCAAGGTTTATAACGATTGAACTTTGCTATTTGTACACTAATTTTTGACACGTTATTTGAGACTTGCATTGTTGTCGAGTGTAAATTGGATGGGAATACTATTTGAAATTTAAACTGTCCAACAAGGTAATATCTCGTGGCAAAGTGTAAACTAAAGTGTACACCATAGTGCCCATGTAGCAAGGTTCATATCGATTGAACTTTGTTATTTGTACACTGATTTTTGATACTTTGTTTGAAAGCAGCATTGTTGTCAAGTGTCAATTGGATGGGAAAAAAGTTTGAAATTAAAATTGTCCAACAAGGTAATGTCACGTGGCAAAGTGTAAACTAAAGTGTATACCATAGTAAACATGTAGCATTGTCCGTACCGTTTGATCTTTGCTATTTGTACACTGATATTTGACACGTTCTATAACACTTCCATTGTTGTCAAGTGTCAATTGGACGGGAAAATTGTTTGAAATTTAAACTGTCCAACAGGGTAATGTCACGTGGCAAAGTGTAAACTAACGTGTACATCATAGTGTACATGTGGCAAGGTCCTTACCGATTGAACTTTGCTATTTGTACTTGGATTTTTGACACGTTGTTTGACACTTGTATTGTTGTCAAGTATCAATAGGATGGGAAAACTGTTTGAAATTTAAACTGTCCCACAAGGTAATGTCACGTGGTAAAGTGTAAACTAAAGTGTACATGTAGCAAGGTCCTTACCAATTGAACTTTGCTATTTGTACACTGATTTTTGACACGTTGCTTGACACTTGCGTTGTTGTCAAGTGTCAATTGGATGGGAAAATGGTTTGAAATTTAAACTCTCCAGCAGGGCAATGTCACGTGGCAAAGTGTAAACTAAAGTGTACACCATAGTGTACATGTCGCAAAGTTCTTACCGATTGAATTTTGCTATTCATACATTGATTTTTGACACGCTGCTTGACACTTGCATTGTTGTCCAGTGTCAATTGGATGGGAAAACTATTGGAAATTTAAAATGTCCTACAGGGTAATGACACGTGGCAAAGTGTAAACTAAAATGTACACCGTAGTGTACATGTCACAAGGTTCTTATCGATTGAACTTTGTCATTTGTATACTGATATTTGACACGTTGTTTGACACTTGCATTGTTGTGAAGTGTTAATTGGATGGGAAAACTATTTGAAATTCAAACTGTCCAACAGGGTAATGTCCCGTGGCAAAGTGTAAACTAAAGTGTACACCATCGTAAACATGTAGCAATGTCCGTATCGATTGAACTTTGCTATTTGTACACTGATTTTTGACACATTCTTTGGCACTTGCATTGTTCTCATGTGTCATTCGGATGGAAAACCTATTTGAAATTTATACTGTCCAATAGGGTAATGTCACGTGGCAAAGTGTAAACTATAGTGTATACCATAGTGTACATGTAGCAAGGTCCTTACCAATTGAACTTTGCTATTTGTGCCCTAATTTTCGACACGTTGTTTGACACTTGTATTGTTGTCTAGTGTCGATTGGATGGGAAAACTATTTGAAAATTAATCTGTCCCACAGGGTAATGTCACGTGGTATAGTGTAAACTAAAGTGTACATGTAGCAAGGATCATACCATTTGAAATTTGCTATTTGTACACTGATTTTTGACACGTTGTTTGACACTTGCATTGTTGTCAAGTGTCCATTGGATGTGAAAATTGTTTGAAATTTATACTGTCTAATAGGGTAATGTCACGTGGCAAAGTGTAAACTAAAGTGTATACTATAGTGTACATGTCACACGGTTCTTACCGATTGAACTTTGCTATTTTTACACTAATTTTTCACACGTTATTTGACACTTGCATTATTATCAAGTGTTAATTGGATGAGAAAATAGTTTCAAATTTAAATCGTCCAACAGGGTAATATCACGTGACAAAGAGTAAACTAAAGTGTACACCATAGTGCACATGCAGCAAGGTTCATACCGATTGAACTTTACTATTTGTACACTAATTTTTGACACGCTGTTTGAAACCTACATTTTTGTCAAGTGTCAATTGGATGGGAAAACTGTTTGAAATTTAAATTGTGCAATAGGGTAATGTCATGTGGCAAAGTGTAAACTAACGTGTACACCATAGTGTACATGTAGCATGGTCCTTACTGATTGAACATTGCTATTTGTAGAATGATTTTTGACACGTTCTTTGACACTTGCATTGTTGTCAAGTATCAATTGAATGGGAAGACTGTTTGAAATTTGAACTGTCCAACAGGGCAATGTCATGTGGCAAAGTGTAAACTGAAGTGTACACCATAGTGTACATGTAGCTAGGTCCTTACCGATTGAATATTGCTATTTGTACACTGATTTTTGATACGTTGTTTGACACTTGTATTGTTGTCAAGTGTCGATAGGATGGGAAAAATATTTGAAATTTAAACTTTCCAACAGGGTAATGTCACGTAGTAAAGTGTAAACTATAGTGTACATGTAGCAAGGTTCATCCCGTTTGAACTTTGCTATTTGTACACTGATTTTTAGCACGTTCTTTGACACTTGCATTGTTGTCAAGTGTCAATTGGATGGGAAAACTGTTAAAAATTTATACTGTCCAACAGGCCAATGTCACGTGGCAAATTATAAACTAAAGTATATACCATAGTGTACAAGTAGTAAGGTTCTCACCGATTGAACTTTGCTATTTGTACACTAATTTTTGAAACGTTGTTTGACACTTGCATTATTGTCAAGTGTCAATTAGATGGGAAAACGGTTTGAAATTTTAACTGTCCAATAGGGCAATGTCATGTGACAAAGTGTAAACTAAAGTGTACACCATAGTGTACATGTCACTGAAGTTCTTACCGATTGAACTTTTCCATTTGTACACTGATTCTTGACAAGTTGATCGACATTTGCATTCTTGTCATGTGTCAATTGGATGGGAAAACTGTTTGAAATTTAAGATGTCCAACGGGGTAATATCATGTGGTAAAGTGTAAACTAATGTGCACACCATAGTGTACATGTAGCAAGGTTCAAACCGATTGAACTTTGCTATTTGTTCAAAAATCAGTGCACAAATAGCAAAGTTCAAACGGTATGAACCTTGCAACATGTACACTTTAGTTTACACTTCGCCAAGTGACATTACCATGTTGGACAGTTTAAATTTCAAATAGTTTTCCCATCCAACCGACACTTGACAACAATATAAGTGTCAAACAACGTGTCGAAAATCAGTGTATAAATAGCAAAGTTCAATCGGTAAGGGCCTTAGTACATGTATACAATGGTGTACACTTTAGTTTACACTTTGCTACGTGACATTACCCTATTGGTCGGTTTAAATTTCAAACACTTTTCTCATCTAATTGACACTGACAACAATGCAAGTGTCAAAGAACATGTACAAAATCAGTGTACAAATAGCAATGTCCAATCGGTACGGACCTTGCTACATGATTACTATGGTGTACACTTTAGTTTGCACTTTGCCACGTGTTATTACCCTGTTGGACAATTTAAATTTTAAATAGTTTTCCAACCTATTGACACTTGACAACAATGCAGGTTTCAACCAATGTGTCAAAAATCAGTCTACAAATAGCAAAGTTCAATCGGTATGAACCTTGCTACATGTGCACTATGGTGTACATTTTAGTTTACACTTTGACATGTGACATTACCCTGTTGGACAATTTAAATTTAAAACAGTTTTCCCAGCCAATTGACACTTGACAACAATACAGGTTTCAAAGAATGTGTCAAAAATCAGTCTACAAATAGCAAAGTTCAATCGGTATGAACCTTGCTACATGTGCACTATGGTGTACATTTTAGTTTACACTTTGACACGTGACATTACCCTGTTGGACAATTTAAATTTAAAACAGTTTTTCCAGCCAATTGACACTTGACAACAATACATGTTTCAAAGAACATGTCAAAAATCAGTGTACAAATAGCAAAGTTCAATCAGTATGAACCTTGCTACAAGTACACTATGGTGTACACTTTAGTTTACACTTTGCTGCATGATATTACCCTGTTGGACAATTTAAATTCCAAATAGTTTTCCCATCCAATTGACAAATGACAGGAATGCAAGTGTCAAACAACGTGTCAAAAATCAGTGTACAAATGGCAAAGTTCAATCGGTAAGAACCTTGTGACATGTACAATATGGTGTACACTTTAGTTCACACTTTACCACATGTCATTACCCTGCTGGATTGTGTAAATTTCCAGTACTTTTCCCATCCAATTGACACTCGACAACAATGCAAGTGTCAAGCAATGTGTCAAAAATATGTGTACAAATGGCAAAGGTCAATCGGTAAGAACCTTGTGACATGTACACTATGGTGTACACTTTAGCTTACACTTTGCCATGTGTCATTACCCTGCTGGATAGTTTAAATTTCCAGCACTTTTCCCATCCAATTGACACTCAACAACAATGCAAGTGTTAAACAACGCGACAAAAATCAGTGTACGAATAGCAAAGTTTAATCGGTAAGAACTTTTGCCAAATGTACACTAAGGTGTACAATTTAGTTTACACTTTGCCATGTGACATTGCCCTGTTGGACAGTTCAAATTTCAGACCGTTTTCCCACCCAATTGATTCTTTATAACAATGCAAGTCTCAAACAACATGTCAAAAATCAATGTACAAATAGCAAAGTTCAATTAGTAAGAACCTTGCAACATGTGCACTATGGTGTGCACTTTAGTTTACACTTTGCCATGTGATATTACCCTGTTGGACACTATAAATTTCAAATAGTTTTCCCATCCAATTGACACTTGACAACAATGTAAGTGTCAAACAACGTGTCAAAAATCTGTGTACAAACAGCAAAGTTCAAACAGTATGAACCCTGCCACATTTACACTTTAGTTTACACTTCACCACGTGACATTACCCTGTTGGATAGTTTAAATTTCAAACAGTTTTCTCATCCAATCGACACTTGACAACAATACAAGTGTCAAACGACGTGTCGAAAATTAATGTACAAATAGCAAAGGTCAATCGGAAAGGACCTTTCTACATGTACACTATGGTGTACACTTTAGCTTACACTTTGCCACGTGACATTATCCTGTTGGACAGTTTAAATTTCAAACAATTTTCCCATCCAATTGACACTTGACAACAATGCAGGTTTCAAACAACGTGTCAAAAATCAGTGTACAAATAGCAAAGTTCAATCGGTAAGAACCTTGCAACAAGTACACTATGGTGTACACTTTAGTTTACACTTTGCCACGTGAAATTTTCCTATTGGATATTATAAATTTCAAACCATTTTTCCATCCAATTGACACTTCACAATAATGTAAGTCTCAAACAACGTGTCAAAAATTAGTGTCAATAGCAAAGTTCAATCGGTACGGAACTTGCTACACGATTACTACGGTGTACACTTTAGATTACACTTTGCCATGTGACACTACCCTGTTGGACAATTTAAATTGCAAACAGCTTTCCCAACCAATTGACCCTTGACAACAATGCAGGTTTCAAACAACGTGTCAAAAATCAGTGTACAAATAGCAAAGTTCAATCGGTTTGAACCTTGCTACACGTACACTATGGTGTAGACTTTAGTTTACACTTTGCCATGTGATGGACAATTTAAATTTCAAACAGTTTTTCCATCCAATTAACACATGACAGGAATGCAAGTGTCGAACAACATGTCAAAAATCAGTGTACAAATGGCAAAGTTCAATCGGTAAGAACCTTGTGACATGTATATTATGGTATACACTTTAGTTTACACTTTACCACGTGACATAACCCTGTTGGACGATTTAAATTTTAAATAGTTTTCCCATCCAATTGACACTTGACAACAATGCAAGTGTCAAACAACGTGTGAAAAATCGGTGTACAAATGGCAAAGCTCAATCGGTAAGAACCGTGTAGCATGTACACTATGGAGTACACTTTAGTTTACACTTTGCCACGTGACATTACCCTGTTGGACAGTATAAATTTCAAACAATTTTCTCATCCAATGGACACTTGACAACAATGCAAGTGTCAAACAATGTGTCAAAAATTAGTGTACATATAGCAAAGTTCAATCGGTAAGAACCTTGCAACATGTACACTATGGTATACACTTTAATTTACACTTTGCCACGTGATATTACATTGTTGGACAGTATAAGTTTCAAACAATTTTCCCATCCAATTGACACTTGACAACGATGTAAGTGTCAAGCAACATGCCAAAAATCAGTGTACAAATAGCAAAGTTCAAACGGTATGAAACTTGCAACATGTACACTTTAGTCTACACTTCACCAAGTGACTTACCCTGTTGAACAGTTTAAATTTCAAATAGTTTTCCCATCCAATCGACACTTGACAACAATACAAGTGTCAAACAACATATCAAAAATCAGGGTACAAATAGCAAAGTTCAATCAACAAGGACCTTGCTACATGTACACAATGGTGTACACTTTAATTTACACTTTTTCACGTGACATTACCCTTTTGGACAGTTTAAATTTCGAACAGTTTTCCCATCCAATTGACTTTTGATAACGATGCAAGTGTCAAAGAACGTGTCAAAAATCAGTGTACAAATAGCAAAGTTCAATCGGTACGGACATTGCTGCATGTTTACTATGGTGTACACTTTAGTTTACACTTTTCCACGTGACATTACCCTGTTGGACAATTTAAATTTCAAATAGATTCCCATCCAATTAACACATGACAACAATGCAGGTTTCAAACGACGTGTAAAAAATCAGTGTACAAATAGCAAAGTTCAATCGGTATGAACCTTACTACATGTGTACTATGGTGTATAATTTAGTTTACACTTAGCCATGTGACATTACCATGTTGGACAGTTTAAATTTTAAACAGTTTTCCCAACCAATTGACACTTGACAACAATGCAAGTGTCAATGAACGTGTTAAAAATCATTGTACAAATAGCAAAGTTCAATTGGTACGGACCTTGCTACATGTTGACTATGGTGTACACTTTAGTTTATACTTTGCCACATGACATTACCCTGTTGGTGATGCGAACCCGATCGAAAAGTTGTAATCGAACCCATGGGATATTGAATCGGATCCCGAGAATGCCAATATGATCAAAGTTTATGGATCTGACCCCAAAATAGTGAACCAAGCCACCCAACAAGAACATTGCTTGAAAGACCTCTTGATCACACAATTGAAGAAATCACCCGAATTGTGGATTTGAACCAATAAAAGATGAACGAAAAAGCCTAACGGTAACGTTGACGCGAAAGACCCCTTGATTACACAATTCAATGATTCAACCTGATAGTTTGAACGCCACAAGATGTTTAAATCTTGATAATTTCGATAAAATTGCCCATCATAGACAAAGTTTTGAAGCAACGCTTCGAAGAGGAAAATCTCTCATTAATTCATAATGTCCAAGTCCTTTTTACAATGATGAATAAAATCCTATTTATATGTAAAACCTAGAGAATAATTAAATAATTAAAAAAAGGGAATAAAATAATAATAACCTATTTTAAAAAGGAAACTAATATGAAAAGATATCAAGAATCGGCTGGAATAGAATTTCAATCAAATTTAGGTAACGTGTGGAAATTGGAAACCTCGGCTTCAGAATTTGTCCAAGCGACCGCAAGGTTTAGAAGGGTACGGTCGCATAGGCTAGTTGGAACGCTCATGTGAATCCCTGCACTATGCTATGTGGTTGCATGGTGCGACCGTATAGAAGTCCGGCTGGCTTCTTTCGCTGCCTTCATTTTTCCAGCTGCTTGACTTGGTTGTTGCAAGTTAAATTGGCTTCAACCCAATTATCAACCTTGGACTTTGGATTGCAAGCTTCATCCTCTTGTACCCCTTTTCTTGAACCAATATTTTCATAGCATTGTAGACCCAAATTACGCTTGACTCGTGACCTTGTCTCCTTATCAATATACTACAATTTCTTGCAAGTTCGAGGCGTATCCTAGATCACATCACGTGGACAATTTAAATTTCAAATAGTTTTCCCAGCCAATTGACACTTGACAACAATGCAGGTTTCAAGCAACGTGTGAAAAATCAGTGTACAAATAGCAAAGTTCAATCGGTATAAACCTTGCTACATGTGCACTATGGTGTACACTTTAGTTTACACTTTGCCACGTGACATTACCTAGTTGGACAGTTTAAATTTCAAATAGTTTTCACATCCAATTGATTCTTGACAAGAATGCAAGTGTCAAACAATGTGTCAAAAATCTATGTACAAATGGCGAAATTCAATCGATAAGAACCTTGTGACATGTACACTATGGTGCACACTTTAGTTTACACTTTGCCACGTGTCATTACCCTGCAAGATAGTTTAAATTTCCAATAGTTTTCCCATCCAATTAACATTGGACAACAATGCAAGTGTCAAACAATGTGTAAAAAATTAGTGTACGAATAGCAAAGTTAAATTGGTAAGACCTTTGCGACATGTACACTATGGGGTACACTTTAGTTTACACTTTACCTCGTGACACTGTCCTGTTGGACAGTTTCAATTTCAAACCGTTTTCCCATCCAATTGAAACTTGACAACAATGCATGTGTCAAACAACGTGTCAAAAATCAATGTACAAATAGCAAAGTTCTATCGGTAAGAACCTTGAAACATGTACACTATGGTGTATAATTTAGTTTACACTTTGCCACGTGAAATTACCTTGTTGGACAGTAAAAATTTCAAACAGTTTTCCCATCCAATTAACACTTGACAACAATGCAAGTGTGAAACAACGTGTTAAAAATCAGTGTACAAATAACAAAGTTTAAACTGCATGAACCTTGCTACATATACACTTTAGTTTACACTTTACCGCGTGACATTACACTGTTGGACAGTTTAAATTTCAAATAGTTTTCCCATCCAATTGACACTTGACAACAATGCAAGTGTCAAAGAACGTGTCAAAAATCAGTGTATAAATAGCAAAGTTCAATCGGTACGGACCTGCTACTTGTTTACTATGGTGTACACTTTAGTTTACACTTTGCCACGTGATATTACCCTGTTGGACAATTTAAATTTCAAACAGTCTTCCCATCTAATTGAAACTTGACAACAATGCAGGTTCCAAACAACGTGTGAAAAATAGGTTTACAAATAACAAAGTTCAATCGGTATGAACCTTGCTACATGTGCACTATGGTGTACACTTTAGTTTACACTTTGCCACGTGACATTACACTGTTGGACAGTTTAAATTTCAAATAGTTTTCCCATTCGATTGACACTTGACAACAATGCAAGTGTCAAATAACGTGTCAAAAATCAGTGCAGAAATGGCAAAGTTCAATCGGTAAGAACCTTGTGACACGTACACTATGGTGAACACTTTAGTTTACACTTTGCCACGTGTCATTACCCTGCAGGACAGTTCAAATTTCCAATAGTTTTCCCAACCAATTGACACTGGACAACAATTCAATTGTTAAACAATGTGTCAAAAATTAGTATACGAATAGCAAAGTTCAATCGGTAAGAACTTTGCGACATGTACACTATGGTGTTCACTTTAGTTTACACGTTGCCACGTGACATTACCATGTTGGACAGTTTAAATTTCAAACTGTTATCCCATCCAATTGACACTTGACAACAATGCAAGTGTCGAACAACGTGCCAAAAATCAATGTACAAATAGCAAAGTTCAATCGGTAAGAGCCTTGCAACATGTACACTATGGTGTACACTGTAGTTTACACTTTGTCACGTGACATTACCTTGTCGGATACTTTAAATTGAAAATAGTTTTTCCATCCAATTGACACTTCACAACAATGCAAGTGTCAATCAACGTGTCAAAAATCATTGTACAAATAGCAAAGTTCAATCGGTACGGACCTTGCTACATGTTTACTATGGTGTACACTTTAGTTTACACTTTGCCACGTGACATTACCCTGCTGGACAATTTAAATTTCAAACAGTTTTCCCAACCAATTGACACTTGACAACAATGCATGTTTCAAGCAAAAAATCAGTGTACAAATAGCAAAGTTAACTTTGCTACATGTGCACTATGGTATACACTTTAGTTTACACTTTGCTATGTGACATTACCCAGTTGGACAGTTTAAATTTCAAATAGTTTTCACATCTAATTGACACTTGACAACAATGCAAGTGTCAAACGACTTGTCAAAAATCAGTGTACAAATGGCAAAGTTCAATTCTGTAAGAACTTTGTGACATGTACACTATGGTGTACACTTTAGATTACACTTTGCCACATGTCATTACCCTGTAGGACAGTTTAAATTTCTAATAGTTTTCCCATCCAGTTGACACTGGACAACAATGCAAGTGTCAAACAATGTGTCAAAAATCAGTGTATGAATTGTAAAGTTCAATCGGTAAGAACTTTACGACATGTACACTATGGTGTATACTTTAGTTTACACTTTGCCTCATGACATTGCCTTGTTGGACAGTTTAAATTTCAAACCATTTTCCCATCCAATTGACACTTGACAACAATACAAGTGTCAAACAACATGTCAAAAATCAGTGTACAAATAACAATGTTCCGTCGGTAAGAACCTTGCAGCATGTACACTATGGTGTATAATTTAGTTTACACTCTGCCACGTGGCATTACCCTGTTGGACAGTGTAAATTTCAAATAGTTTTCCCATCCAATTAACACTTGACAGCAATGCAAGTGTCAAACAACGTGTTAAAAATCATTGTACAACTAGCAAAGTTCAAACTGTATGAACCTTACTACATATACACTTTGGTTTACACTTTGCCACGTGACATTACACTGTTGGACAGTTTAAATTTCAAATAGTTTTCCCATCCAATTGGCACTTGACAACAGTGTAAGTGTCAAAGAACATGTCAAAAATCAGTCTATAAATAGCAAGGTTCAATCAGTACGGACCTTACTACTTGTTTACTAAGGTGTACTATTTAGTTTACACTTTGCAATATGACATTACCATGTTAGACAATTAAATTTCAAATAGTCTTCCCATCCAATTGACACTTGACAACAATGCAGGTTTCAAATAACATGTGAAAAATCAGTGTACAGATAGCAAAGTTCAATCGGTATGAACCTTGCTACATGTACACTATGGTGCACACTTTAGGATGTACTTTGTCACGTGAAATTATCCTGTTGGACAGTTTAAATTTCAAACAGTTTTTCCATCCAATTGACACTTGAAAACAATGCAAGTGTGAAACAACGTGTGAAAAATCAGTGTACAAATGGCACAGTTCAATCGGTAAGAACCTTGTGACGTACACTTTGCCACGTGTCATTACCCTGCAGGACGTTTCAAATTTCCAATAGTTTTCCCATCCAATTGATACTGGACAACAATGCAATTGTCAAACAATGTGTCAAAAATCAGTGCACGAACAACAAAGTTCAATCGGTAAGAACTTTGCGACATGTACACTATGGTGTACACTTTAGATTACACTTTGCCACATGTCATTACCCTGTAGGACAGTTTAAATTTCTAATAGTTTTCCCATCCAATTGACACTGGACAACAATGCAAGTGTCAAACAATGTGTCAAAAATTAGTGTATGAATAAAAATCAGTGTACAAATAGCAAAGTTCAATCGGTAAGGACCTTGCTACATATACACTATGGGTACACTTTAGTTTACACTTTGCCACGTGACATTACACTGTTGGATAGTTTAAATTTCAAACAAATTTTCCATCCAATTGATACTTGATAACAATGCAAGTGTCAAAGAACGTGTACAAAATCAGTGTACAAATAGCAAAGTTCAATCGGTACGGACCTTGCTACATGTTTACTATGGTGCACATTTTAGTTTATACTTAGCCACGTGACATTACCCTGTCCGACAATTAAAATTTCAAACAGTCTTCCCAGGCAATTGACACTTGACAACAATGTAAGTGTCAAACAACGTATCAAAAATCAGTGCACAAATAGCAAAGTTCAAACGGTATGAACCTTGCTACATGTACACTTTAGTTTAAAATTCACCAAGTGACATTACCGTAATGGACAGTTTAAATTTTAAATAGTTTTCCCAGCCAATCGACACTTGACGACAATACAAGTGTCAAACAACGTGGTGAAAATCAGTGTACAAATAGCAAAGTTCAATCGGCAAGGACTTTGCTACATGTACACAATGGTGTATACTTTGATTTACACTTCGCCACGTGACACTACCCTGTTGGACAGTTTAAATTTCAAACACTTTTCCCATCCAATTGACACTGACAACAATGTAACTATCAAAGAACGTGTACAAATAGCAAAGTTCAATCGATACGCACCTTTCTACATGTTTACAATGGTGTACACTTTAGTTTACACTTTGCCACGTGTTATTACCCTGTTCGACAATTTAAATTTCAAACAGTTTCCTATCCAATTGCCACTTGACAAAAAAGCAGGTTTCAAACAACGTGTCAAAAATCGGTGTACAAATAGCAAAGTTCAATCGGTATGAACCTTGCTATATGTGCACTATGGTGTACACTTTAGTTTACACATTTCCACGTGACATTAAGTTATTGGACAGTTTAAATTTCAAACAGTTTTTCCATCCAATTAACACTTGATAACAATGCAAGTATCAAAGAATGTGCTAAAAATCAGTGTACAAATAGCAAAGTTCAATCGTCCGGACGTTGCTACATGTTTACTATGCTGTATACTTTAGTTTAAACTTTGCCACATGACATTACCCTATTGGACAATTTAAATTTCAAACAGTTTTCTCGTCCAATTGACACTTGACAACAATGCGGGTTTCAAGCAACGTGTGAAAAATCAATGTATAAATAGCAAAGTTAACCTTACTACATGTGCACAATGATGTACACTTTAGTTTACACTTTGCCATGTGACATTACCCTGCTGGACAGTTTAAATTTCAAACATTTTTCACATCCAATTGACACTTGACAACAATGAAAGTGTCAAACGACTTGTCAAAAATCAGTGTACAAATGGCAAAGTTCAATCGGTAAGAACCTTGTGACATGTACACTATGGTGTACACTTTAGTTTACACTTTGCCACGTGTCATTACCCTATAGGAAAGTTTAAATTTCCAATAGTTTTCCCATCCAATTGACACTGGACAACAATGCAAGTGTCAATCAATGGGTCGAAAATTAGTGTACGAATTGCAAAGTTCAATTGGTAAGAACTTTACGACATGTACCCTATGGTGTATACTTTAGTTTACACTTTTCCTCATGACATTGCCCTGTTGGACAGTTTAAATTTCAAACCATTTTCCCATCCAATTGACACTTGACAACAATGCAAGTGTCAAACAACATGTTAAAAATCATTGTACAACTAGCAAAGTTCAAACGGTATGAACCTTGCTACATATACACTTTGGTTTACACTTTGCCACGTGACATTACACTGTTGGACAGTTTAAATTTCAAACAGTCTTCCCATCCAATTGGCACTTGACAACAGTGCAAGTGTTAAAGAACATGTCAAAAATCAGTCTATAAATAGCAAAGTTCAGTCAGTAAGGACCTTACTACTTGTTTACTATGGTGTACTATTTAGTTTACACTTTGCGATATGACATTACCATGTTAGACAATTAAATTTCAAACAATCTTCCCATCCAATTGATACTTGACAACAATGCAGGTTTCTAACAACATGTGAAAAATCAGTGTACAAATAGCAAAGTTCAATCGGTATGAACCTTGCTACATGTACACTATGGTGTACACTTTAGGATGTACTTTGCCAAGTGACATTACCCTATTGGACAGTTTAAATTTCAAATAGTTTTCCAATCCAATTGACACTTGACAACAATGCAAGTGTGAAAGAACGCGTGAAAAATCAGTGTACAAATGGCAATGTTCAATCGGTAAGAACCTTATGACATGTACACTATAGTGTACACTATGCCATGTGACATTACCCTATTGGACATTATAAATTTCAAACAGTTTTCCTATCCAATTGACACTTGACAATAATGCATATGTCAAACAACATGTCAAAAATCAGTGTATAAATAGCAAAGTTCAAACGGTATAAACCTTGCTACATGTTCACTTTAGTGCACACTTCACCACGTGACATTACCCAATTGGATAGTTTAAATTTCAAACCGTTTTCCCATCCAATTGACACTTGACAACAATACAAGTGTCAAAAATCAGTGTTTAGTTTACACTTTGCCATGTGACATTACACTGTTGGATAGTTTAAATTTCAAACAATTTTTCCATCCAATTGATACTTGATAACAATGCAAGTGTCAAAGAACGTGTACAAAATCAGTGTACAAATAGCAAAGTTCAATCGGTATGGACCTTGCTACATGTTTACTATGGTGCACATTTTAGCTTATACTTAGCCACGTGACATTACTCTATTGGACAATTAAAATTTCAAATAGTCATCCCATCTAATTGACACTTGACAACAATGTAAGTATCAAACAACATATCAAAAATCAGTTTACAAATAGCAAAGTTCGAACGGTATGAACCTTGCTACATGTACACTTTAGTTTACAATTCACCAAGTGACATTACCCTACTGGATAGTTTAAATTTCAAATAGTTTTCCCAGCCAATCGACACTTGACAACAATACAAGTGTCAAACAACGTGGTGAAAATCAGTGTACAAATAGCAAAGTTCAATCGGCAAGGACCTTGCTACATGTACACAATGGTGTATACTTTGGTTTACACTTCACCATGTGACACTACCCTGTTGGACAGTTTAAATTTCAAACACTTTTTCCATCCAATTGACAATGACAACAATGCAACTATCAAAGAACGTGTACAAAATTAGTGTACAAATAGCAAAGTTCAATCGATACGGACCTTTCTACATGTTTACAATGGTACACTTTAGTTTACACTTTGTCACGTGTTATTACCCTGTTCGACAATTAAAATTTCAAACAGTTTCCTACCCAATTGACACTTGACAAAAATGCAGGTTTCAAACAACGTGTCAAAAATCAGTGTACCAATAGCAAAGTTCAATTGGTATGAACCTTGCTATATGTGCACTATGGTGTACACTTTAGTTTAAACTTTGCCACGTGACATTACCTTATTGGACAGTTTAAATTTCAAACAGTTTTTCCATCCAATTGACACTTGATAACAATGCAAGTATCAAAGAATGTGTCAAAAATTAGTGTACAAATAGCAAAGTTCAATCGGTACGGACGTTGCTACATGTTTACTATGGTGTACACATTAGTTTAAACTTTGCCATGTGACATTACCCTGTTGGACAATTTAAATTTCAAACAGTTTTCTCATCCAATTGACACTTGACAACAATGCAGGTTTCAAACAACGTGTTAAAAATCAGTGTACAAATAGCAAAGTTCAATCGGTATGAACCTTGCTACATGTGCACTATGGTGTACACTTTAGTTTACACTTTGCCACGTGACATTACCCTGTTGGACAGTACAAATTTCAAACAAGTTTTCCATCCTATTGACACTTGACAGCAATGTAAGTGTTAAACAACGTGTCAAAAATCAGTGTACAAATAGCAAAGTTCAAACGGTATGATCCTTGCTACATGTACACTTTAGTTTACACTTCACCAAGTGACATTATCCTGTTGGACGGTTTAAATTTCCAGTAGTTTTCCCATCCAATTGACACTTGAAAACAATACAAGTGCCAAACAACGTGTCAAAAATCAGTGTTCGAATAGCAAAGTTCAATCGGTAAGAACTTTGCGACATGTACACTATGGTGTACACTTTAGTTTACAGTTTGCCTTGTGACATTGCCCTGTTGGACAGTTTAAATTTCAAATAGTTATCTAATCCAATTGACACTTGACAACAATGCAAGGGTTAAACAATGTGTCAAAAATCAATGTACAAATAGCACAGTTCAATCGGTAAGAACCTTGCAACATGTACACTATAGTGTACACTTTAATTTACACTTTGCTACGTGACATTACACAGTTGAACAGTATAAATTTCAAACAATTTTCCCATCCAATTGACACTTGACAACAATGTAAGTGTCAAACAACGTGTTAAAAATCAGTATAGAAATAGCAAAGTTCAAACGGTATGAACCTTGCGACATGTACACTTTACTTTACACTTCACCAAGTGACATTACCCTGTTGGATAGTTTAAATTTCAAACAGTTTTCCCATCCAATCTACACTTGACAACAATACAAGTGTCAAACAACGTGTCAAAAATCAGTGTACAAATAGTAAAGTTCAATCGACAAGGACCTTGCTACATGTACACAATGGTGTAAACTTTAGTTTGCACTTTGCCACGTGACATTACCCTGTTGGACGGTTTAAATTTCAAACACTTTTCCCATCCAATTGACACTGACAACAAAGTAAGTGTCAAAGAACATGTACAAAATCAGTGTACGAATAGCAAAGTTCAATTTGTACGGACCTTGCTACATATTTACTATGGTGTACACTTTAGTTTACACTTTGCCAAAGTGTCAAAGAACATGTACAAAATCAGTGTGAACACTATGGTGTACGCATTAGTTTACACTTTGCCACGTGACATTACCCTGTTAGACAGTATAAAATTCAAATAGTTTTTCCATCCAATTGACACTTGACAACAATATAAATGTCAAACAACGTGTTAAAAATCAGTGTACAAATAGCAAAGTTCAAACCGTATGAACCTTGCTACATGTACACTTTAGTTTACACTTCACCATGTTACATTACCATGTTGGACAGTTTAAATTTCAAGGAGTTTTCTCATCCAATCGACACTTGACAACAATACAAGTGTCAAACAACGTGTCGAAAATCAGTGTACAAATAGTAAAGTTCAATCGGAAAGGACCTCGGTACATGTACACTATGGTGTACACTTTAGTTTACACTTTGCCACGTGACATTACCCTGTTGGATAGTATAAATTTCAAACAGTTTTTCCATCCAATTGACACTTGACAACAATGTTAGTGTCAAACAACGTGTCGAAAATTAGTGCACAAATAGCAAAGTTCGAATGGTATGATCCTTGCTACATGTACACTTTAGTTTACACTTCACCAAGTGACATTACCCTGTTGGACAGTTTAAATTTCAAATAGTTTTGCCATCCAATCAGCACTTGACAACAATACAAGTGCAAAAATCAGTTTAGAAATAGGAAAGTTCAATTGGTAAGGGCCTTGCTACATGTACTCAATGGTGTACACTTTAGTTTACACTTTGCCACGTGACATTACCCTAATGGACAGTTTAAATTTCAAACACTTTTCTCATCCAATGGACACTGACAACAATGCAAGTGTCAAAGAATGTAACGTCCCGATCCCTTGTGGATCGGAACGCTACTTACTTTACTTTACTTAACTAACCGATGTTTTAGTCGTAGGAGAATATGTTTTAGCAGAAGCCTAATTTTTACAATGATAATTTTAACAACAACCTTTCGAATACTTTAAATAAAATACTTAATAATAAAATAACGGAACATAATTTATTTGAAGAAAACACAACTTGTTCTCGTGTTCAGCGTTATTTAAATACTTTAAAGAAATAACACTAAAAATGTTCACACAAAAATAAATCTAAACAACTTGTTAACCGGGTTTTCCATGGGCTCGTTGCACCACTCTCCATCTTTTCCATCATCCAGGCCCAAGGTAGAATCATATCAATCTATAGAGAAGGGGTTAAACCTGTGAGCTAAAAAAAACTCAATAGATATCATTGGTGCATTCATGATCAAGCTATACATTTCAAAGCTATAACTTTAGAAACCTTTTCACAGTAGGATTTCTGGTAGAATCTCAAACACATAGAGTCATGATTTAACACGACGCCTCGATCGGAAGTACATGCCGTACCCGGAGGTACCATTAGACATGGAGATGTATGCCGTACCGGAGGTACCATCTGACATACAAACATTAACATAAATCTTTATTTGCTAGAAACTTATAACTTAACACGAATTAACACTTTGCACCTCTACCTACCTTGATTGATGCTTTGAACCTTGTTGAAAAATGTACTCTTTTGATGTTTCAAAAAAAAACACTTCGTTGAGAATTGATGCTTGGAAAACACTTCTTGATAGCATCAAAACTTCTAGGAAAAACTAATTTTTTATCCCGCTCCTTTCTCTCTTTTCTAGACTTGAAAACTCTCTCTTTTATGCTTAGAAGCTTTTGTCTTGGTGTGAAAAATGTGTATGCATTGGGGTCTATTTATAGGTGAAAATCTCACAACTTAAGGGAAAGTGAAGGGCCTAATACTCATTAATACGGGTGCCATTTATGTGGGAGTTATAGGTTTAAGAAGATGCTTGAAAATTGTGTAGGAATTTGAGTTTTCATATTCCGCGTACTTTGGTTAATACTATACAGCCTTTAGTATTTCTATCATAACTTCTTCTCCTGATATTTGATTGAGGTAATTCAAAGTGTGTTGGAAAGCTAACTCAAAGAACTACAACTTTTCTTCAGATATCATTTTCGAAATCGAATGTTTTCTATGTCGTAGATGGGTCTCAAATGAGACTAAAAATCTGAAGTATACTTTAGCTATCCAATATTCATGTCTTAGTGCCACTAAGGTGTTTAAAATTATTTGGGGTTCTACATCCTCCACACCTTAATTAAAATTTTGTCCTCAAAATTTACCTTCTGATTGGGTGAATAGTGTTGGATACTTGTTTTTGGTTTCCTCTTCCCCTTCCCAAGTGGCCTCTTCTATTTCATGATTATTCCATTATATTTTGACCAATTGAATTTCTTTGTTCCTTAGTTTATGCACATTTTGACCCAATATCCTAATTGGTACCTCTTCATAGGATAAGTCCTTTTGTACTTCCACGGACTGATAGTTCACTACATATTAGGATCATGCACGTATTTCTTGATCATTGATACATGGAACATGTTGTGCACTGCCGATAACCCAGGTGGGAGAGCTAACCAATAGGCTACATTTCCGACCCTATCAAGTATCTCGAATGGTCCGACATAGCGGGGTCATAGCTTTCCTTTATTGCCAAACCTAAGTACACCTTTCATCGGTGCCACTTTCAGAAACACTTTTTCTCCAACTTTAAATTCTAAATCCTTCCTCCTTGTATCCGCATAGCTCTTCTATCGATCCTGTGCTGCCTTTATTCTTGCATGGATCTTATCGATTGCCTCAACTGTCCTTTCAATTATTTCTGGTCCCAAAACTCTCTTCTCGTTGACTTCATCCCAATGAACAGGGGACCTACATCTTCTACCATAAAGAGCTTCATACGGTGCCATCCCGATAGTTGCTTGGAAGCTGTTATTATATACGAATTCTACTAGGGTTATGTATGACTCCCAACTACCCCCTAGATCCAAAACACATGCTCTCAGCATGTCTTCCAAAGTTTGGATGGTCCTTTCAAATTGACCATCGGACTGAGGGTGATATGTTGTACTAAAGTTCAGCTTCGTTCCCATAGCTCCTTGTAGACTTTTCCAAAATTTGGATGTGAACCTTGGGTCTCTGTCAGACACAATGGACACAGGTACGCCGTGTAATCTCACAACCTCCTTAATGTACAACTATGCCAATTGGTCTAAACTGAATGTAATTTTCACTGGAAGAAAATGAGCTAACTTTGTTAATTGATCCACTATTACCCATACAGCATTGTTTCCTCTTGCTGACTTCGGGAATCCAACCACAAAGTCCATTGTGATATTTTCCCATTTCCATTCGGGTATGTCCAGTGGATTTAACAATCCAGTCGGTCTTTGGTGTTCTGCCTTAACCTGTTAACATACCATGCACTTTTCCACGTACAACCCTATATTTCTTTTCATATTTCTCCACCAAAATGTATCTCGGAGGTCTCGATACATTTTTGTACCACCAGGATGTACGGTGTACGGGGTGGAATGGGCCTCTTTCAATATCTTATTTCTCAAGGCTTCATCCTTAGGCACACAAATTCTCCCCTTAAACATTAGTGCCTGATCCGAAGCTATTCCAAAATCCTTTCTCTTATCAGTACCAATTTCATTCTTGATCTTCAACAAGAATGGGTCATTACCTTGTGTCTCTATAATTCGATCTCGAAGAGTAGGTCAAATTATCAAAGCTACTAGATGAGCAGTGACTTGTCCTAGTATGGTAACCATGATATGATCCAGGAGTCGAGTCCGATGAAGGCAAGTGCGAGACGAGACCCGTTGATAGTCGATGGAGGACCAATGACGCGATCAAGGGCAAAGCAAGTGAAACAAGCTATGGGATTGCTCGTTCAAGAAACCATTGATGGAACCATGTTCGGAACTCAAAATGGAGCAACTTTCATGTTTAGGTCAAAGGCCGAATCAACTTGGATCAATTTGTTATCAAGCGACGAAAGCAGAGGCTGAAAACAACACCATGCGGCCACACAGGCAAAACTCCATGCGGCCGCACACATGCATACCGAAAATAAAAATTGACTTTCTTGATGAACCATGCGATCGCATGGATTTACACCATGCGGCCGCACAAGCCAAAAAAATTGGTGAATTTTCTATTTTTGGCCGAATTTCCTAGTTTCGATAGAATTCTTATGAAATCAAATTATTACCATAATTTGATGGTTTTGGACGTTTTTATTCATTAGTATAAATAGGAGATTACTTTTCATTGTAATAACTTTTGAACTTTTGACTTTTGCTTAATATTATAGAGAGAGAATTATTCGTTCAATTTCTTGTTCTTCTTGAACAATCTTGGAACTTATCAAGATTCAATTTCTTGTGGCTTTCTAAACAATCGGATTGTGGGTTCTTTTAATTGTAATCAAGGGGTTTTAGGTTCAGACGCTAATCTAGGGTTTCTTAGTTCAATTCTTGGGGTTCAAGATCTAAAATCGGGTCAGTATTGGCGTTCTTGGGTTCCGTATCAATCTCGTTGTGGGTTTCATAGTTTCCATTGCTACGGGGTTCGCATCAGTTGGTATCAGAGCTTTGGGTCCAATTTAATCAGGTTATATCCTTTGTTTTCTATTTTTTTTTCAATTCCTTGTGTTCCCGTGTCTAGAAGGTTTTCTTAATTCTTTGATCCAAAAGTTTCATCAAAAATCTTCAAATTTCGTTTCTGGGCTCAATTTTTGCCCAAATCAGTTTTCATTTTCTTTGTTGGTTTTGTCATTGATTTTCGGATCTAAGAAAAAAATTACTGTTCATCCATACAGTTAAAAAAAACTTAAAATATTATTGATCCATCAAATACCAACTTTTATTATTCATTATCATTTCTAAATTACTTGGACACATTGAATCATTCCATTCCTTCAATTTAAATCAAGTTTTAAAAGTTTTTTTTGAGTCCTTTGTTATAATTATTGAGTCACATCCGGTTTGGGGAATTCTACACGAATTGATTGATTGATTGAGTTCATTGATTGTTCCTAGAAGCAATTGTTGAAAGAACTGAGTGGTAAAAGGCAGAGAGGTGAGGTTAATAGAGGGTAAAAGCCCTTGTGTGTGTTCTGAGTGACTTTTGGTGAGGCAGTAAAATAAAATTTTAGTGTTAGGATGTCAGAACGGGCAGGATCAAACTCATGTCAGCAAGGCAATAATAGCAATGCATCGAAGGATTTAGTGTAAAGGTTTGAGAGGGCGTTTGGAGATGTGAGAGATAGGTTGGAGAAGCAAGAGGCTTGGATGAATAGATTAGATACATCGGTGGCTATTCTTAATCGGGGACATTGAGTAGATATATCTAATGCCAGAGGACAGGATAGTTGGGAGCATAGGAGGGAAAGGCGAGAGGAGTATGGATATGGAAGTGGCATGGGCGAAGATGAATTTCACGGTGTTGAGATGGGAAGGATGAGGAATAGAGATGATAGGTTCGATAGACGGGGTCGGAATGATCGCGGAGAGGAGTTGGATGGAAACTTGGGAAATATAAAAATGATAGTTCCTTCATTCAAAGGAAGGAGTGATCCCGAGGCATACCTGGAGTGGGAAAGGAAGGTTGAAATGACCTTCGAGTGTTATAACTATTCGGAGGAGAAAAAGGTGAGGTTAGCGGTTTTGGAGTTCAGTGACTATGCAATTTCATGGTGGAATCAAGTGATTACTTCACAACATAGGAGTGGGGGAAGACCAATCAGCACTTGGGAGGAATTGAAGTCGTTGATGAGAAAGAGGTTTGTTCCTAGCCATTATTATCGAGAGATCCATCAAAAACTGCAAGGTCTAAATCAAGGGTCGAAAAGTGTAGAGGACTATCATAAGGAGATGGAAATACTCATGATTAGGGCCAATGTGGTGGAGGATCAAGAGGCTACCATGACACGATTCTTGAATGGGTTGAATAGGGAAATTGCCAATGTAGTGGAGTTACAACATTATGTGGAGTTGGAAGACATGTTGCATGTGGCTATGAAGGTAGAGAGACAACTGAAGAGGAAAGGGGCTGCTAGGTAGCCATTGGGAACTTCAAGTGTTAATCCATCTTGGAAGCTAGGGTGGAACAACAACAACAAAGGTGATAAAGCTGTACCTAAAGGTAGGAATAATCAAGTGATTACTTCACAACATAGGAGTGGGGGAAGACCAATCAGCACTTGGGAGGAATTGAAGTCGTTGATGAGAAAGAGGTTTGTTCCTAGCCATTATTATCGAGAGATCCATCAAAAACTGCAAGGTCTAAATCAAGGGTCGAAAAGTGTAGAGGACTATCATAAGGAGATGGAAATACTCATGATTAGGGCCAATGTGGTAGAGGATCAAGAGGCTACCATGACACGATTCTTGAATGGGTTGAATAGGGAAATTGCCAATGTAGTGGAGTTACAACATTATGTGGAGTTGGAAGACATGTTGCATGTGGCTATGAAGGTAGAGAGACAACTGAAGAGGAAAGGGGCTGCTAGGTAGCCATTGGGAACTTCAAGTGTTAATCCATCTTGGAAGCTAGGGTGGAACAACAACAACAAAGGTGATAAAGCTGTACCTAAAGGTAGGAATGAGTGGCAGAAAGGGAAAGAAGAAAGTGCTAGCAAAACAGCACCCAAAGCAGATTCACAACCATCAAGGAATCGAGACATCAAGTGTTTCAGATGCTTGGGGTAAGGGCAAATTGCTTCTCAATGCCCAAATAAACAGGTAATGGTTTTGTTGGATAATGGAGAGGTGATGAGTGAAAGTGAAGGAGAGTTTGAGGACATACCTGCATTGGAGGATGTTAAAGAAGAAGAAAAATTGGAGTTTACTGTTGGGGAATTGTTGGTGTCAAGGAGAGCTCTTAACAGTCAAGTTAAAGTGGATGATTCGGAGCAGCAGCAAGAAAATATATTCCACACATGTTGTTACGTCAACGATAAGGTATGTAGTATGATTATTGATGGTGGGAGTTACACGAATGTAGCTAGCACAACTTTAGTTGAGAAATTAGGACTAGCATTGTTAAGACACCCTAGGCCTTATAAGTTGCAATGGTTGAATGAAAGTGGGGAAGTTAGGGTGAATAAAAGAGTTTTAATTAATTTCTCAATTGGGAGTTATAGTGAGAAAGTAGTATGTGATGTGGTGCCTATGCATGTGGGTCATATCTTGTTAGGAAGACCATGGTAATATGATAGGAGAGTCACACATGATGGATATAGGAATCGTTATAGCTTTGTCAAGGATGGGAAGACTATTGCTCTTGCGCCATTAACATCGGCACAAGTGTATGGAGATCAAATCAAGCTGAAAAGTGAGGAAGACGAGAGAATAAGAGAGTCAGGAAAAAAGAAAGGCAATAGTAAAACCATCAATAAGAGAGAAAATAGTGAGGTGGCTGAGAGTGGAGAAAAGAGAGAGAAGCCACATGAATGGAGAGAAAAAGAGTCAGTTGAGAGGAGCGAAAAAGAGTCAGTTGAGCGGAGAGAAATGCTAAAGGTCAACTTCTATGCAAAAGAGAGTGAGTTGAAAAAGGCTATGAGCGATAATAGGCAAATGATATTGTTAGTGTACAAGGAGTCCCTCCTCAATTTCGAGGATTCTAACACATCCCTCCCTAGTTTGGTTAAGTCTTTATTGTAGGAGTTCGACGATGTGTTTCCTAAGGAGATGCCAAGTGGATTGCACCAATCAGAGGCATCGAGCACCAGATTGACTTTGTACCTGGAGCTGTCATACCAAATCGACCAGCTTACCGAAGCAATCCCGAGGAGACGAAGGACCTTCAAAAGCAAGTGGAGGAGTTGATGAGCAAAGGTTATGTCAGGGAGAGCATGAGTCCATGTGCTATACCTATTTTGCTAGTGCCTAAGAAGGACAGGACTTGGAGAATGTGTATGGATTGCCGAGCTATCAACAATATCACGGTAAAGTATCGTCACCCAATACCTAGGCTAGATGATATGCTTGATGAGTTACATGGTGCTTGCATTTTTAGTAAGATTGATCTTGAGAGTTGGTATCATCAAATTCACATGCGGAAGGGTGATGAATGGAAAACGGCATTTAAGACTAAGTATGGATTGTATGAATGGTTAGTTATGCCGTTTGGACTCACTAATGCACCGAGCACTTTTATGCGTTTAATGAACCATGTTTTGCGTGCTTTTATTGGGAAATTTGTTGCAGTTTATTTTGATGACATCTTAATGTATAGCAAAAACCTAGATGAGCATTTAGAACATTTAAATTGTGTTCTTGTTGTGTTGCGAAAGGAACAACTATATGCTAATTTCAAAAAGTGCACATTTTGCAAGGATAGAGTTGTTTTCCTAGGATTTGTGGTTAGTACTAACGGGTGGAAGTCGATGAAGAAAAAATAAAAGCTATAAAGGAATGGCCAACACCTAAGACCATAACTGAAGTTAGGAGTTTTCATGGATTGGCTAGTTTTTATAGGTGATTTGTAAGAGATTTTAGCATCATCACCACACCGTTGATTGAAATAGTAAAGAAGAGTGTAGGTTTTCATTGGGAAGAATCTCAAGAAATTACATTTAACACAATTAAGGATAAGCTATGTAAAGCACATGTTTTGGTATTACCAAATTTTGATAAAACATTTGAGGTTGAGTGTGATGTATCAGGAATAGGTATAGGAGCAGTGTTAATGTAGGAAAGGAGACCTATTGCTTACTTTAGCAAAAAGTTGAGTGGGGCAGCATTGAATTATCTGACATATGACAAGGAGCTGTATTCACTTGTTTGAGCATTGGAAACTTGGCAGCACTACTTATGGCCAAAGGAATTCGTGATACACACCGATCATGAATCTTTAAAGCATTTACGAGGTCATGGTAAGTTGAACAAAAGACATGCGAGATGGGTGGAGTTTATTGAGACATTTCCCTACGTCATCAAGTACAAACAAGGTAATGAAAATATAGTTGTTGATACGTTGTCTCGAAGGTACGTGCTTTTAAATTCATTAAGTACTAAATTACTTGGTTTCGAGCATATTAAGGGCATGTATGAATCTGATTGTGATTTTTCTCCTAGGACAAAAAGGGGTCGGGATTCAATATTTGTAGTGGTCGATAGGTTTAGTAAGATGGCGCACTTCATACCATGTCATAAAACTGACGATGCTACTAATATTGCAGACTTATTCTTTAGGGAAATAGTACATTTACATGGAGTACCTAAAAGTATAGTATCTGATAGGGACGTGAAGTTTTTGAGTCATTTTGGGCGTGTTCTGTGGAGTCAGTTAGAAACTAAGTTATTATTTTCTACAACTTGTCACCCACAAATAGATGGACAAACTGAGGTAGTTAATCGAACTATGACCCAACTACTTAGGACAGTAATTAATAAAAATCTGAAATCATGGGAAGAGTGTTTACCGTTTATAGAGTTTGCATATAATCAAGCTACACATTCTACTACTTCGTTTCTCCTTTTGAAATTGTTTATGGTTTTAATCCACTAGCACCTATGGATTTAATGCTTTTGCCTGTGCATGAACGAGGTAGCTTGGATGGGAAACGAAAAGCCGAGATGGTGAAAACACTCCATGAAAAGGTCAGGATGCAGATCGAAGAGAAAGGAAAGTTGATTGCATCAAAATCAAATAAAGGAAGAAGATGCATTACATTTGAGCCTGGAGATTGGGTCTGGATGCATTTCAGAAAAGAGCGTTTTCCATAACAGAGGAAGTCAAAATTGCAACCACGAGGTGATGGACCGTTTCAAATCATCGAGAGGATCAATGACAATGCATACAAAGTGGATTTACTAGGTGAGTACAATGTTTCAGCTACTTTTAATGTATCTGACCTCTCTCTGTTTGATGCAGGTTCAGATTCAAGGATGAATCCTTTTGAAGAGGGAGGGGATGATATGATCCAGGAGTCGAGCCTGACGAAGGCAAGTGCGAGACGAGACCCGTTGATAGTCGATGGCAGAGCAATGATGCGATTGAGGGCAAAGCAAGTGAAACAAGCGATGGGATTGCTCGTTCAAGAAACCATTGATGGAACCATGTTCGGGACTCAAAATGGAGCAACTTTTATGTTCAGGTCGAAGGACGAATTAACTTGGATCAATTTGTTATCAAGCGACGAAAGCAAAGGCTGAAAACAACACCATACGGCTGCACAGGCAAAACTCCATGCGGCCGCACACATGCATACCGAAAATAAAAATTGGCTTTCTTGATGAACCATGCGACCACATGGATTTACACCATTCAGCCGCACAAGCCAAAAAAATTGGCGAATTTTCTATTTTTGACCGAATTTCCTAGTTTCGATAGAATTCTTATGAAATCAAATTATTACCATAATTTGATGGTTTTGGAAGTTTTTATTCATTAGTATAAATAGGAGATTACTTTTCATTGTAATAACTTTTGAACTTTTGACTTTTGCTTAATATTATAGAGAGAGAATTATTCTTTCAATTTCTTGTTCTTCTTGAACAATCTTGAAACTTATCATGATTCAATTTCTTGTGGCGTTCTAAACAATCGAATTGTGGGTTCTTTTAATTGTAATCAAGGGGTTTTACGTTCTTCGCTAATCTAAGGTTTCTTGGTTCAATTCTTAGGGTTCAAGATCCAAAATGGGGTTAACATTGGCGTTCTTGGGTTCCGCATCAATCTCGTTGTGGGTTTTGTAGTTTCCATTGCCACGGGGTTTGCATCAAACCACTTCGATCTGCAACTTTTCCAAGTCCTTGACTAACTTCATTTGAAAAGTGGGTAGTGACGCCAACTGTCACATTGATTTTCTGCTTAAGGCATCATCCACAACATTAGCCTTACCTGGATGGTAATGGATAGTGCAATCGTAATCATTCACCAATTTCAACCATCGTCTTTGTCGCATATTCAATTCCTTCTATGTGAATAAATATTTAAGACTCTTGTGATCTGTGTAGATTCGCACTTCCCTCCATACAAGTAGTGTCGCCATATCTTCAAGGCCTGTACTACCGCCGCAAGTTCTAAATCATGCGTCGGGTTTCTTCAACTGTCTTGATGCATAGGCTATCACTTTTCAATTCTACATTAGTACATATCCCAATCCTTGCTTCGATTCATCACTGTATATAACAAACCCTTCCGTACCCTCAGGTATTGTTAACATGGGTTCTGATATCAACCTCTGTTTAAGTTTTTGGAAACTTTGTTCACATTTATCCATCCATTGGAATTTTACTCCCTTCCTTGTAAGCTGCGTCATTGGTCCAGTTATTTTAGAGAATCCTTCTATAAATCTCCGATAATATCCTGTTAATCCTAGAAAGCTTCGTACCTCGCCAGCATTAGTTGGTGCTTTCCAGTTGGTTACTGCTTCCACTTTCGCTAGATCTACCTCAATCCCTTGGGCAGTGACTATATGTCCAAGAAATCCAACTTGTTCAAGCCAAAACTCACACTTCTTGAATTTGGCATATAGCTTCTCCTTGCGTAATACCTCTAATGCTATTCTTAGGTGCTCTTCATGTTGCTCCTTCCTCTTGGAATATATCAGAATGTCATCAATGAAGACTATGACAAATTTACCCAAGTACTAATGAAATACACGATTCATCAGGTCCATGAACACTACAGGTGCATTGGTTAGCTCAAACGGCATCACTGTAAACTCGTAGTGTCCATAACGAGTTCTGAAAGCTGTCTTGGGTATATCCTTTGACTTTACTTTCAATTTGATGGTATCCTGATCATAAGTCGATCTTGGAAAATACCTTAGCTCCTTTCAGTTGATCTAACAGATCCTCAATTTTCAGGAGTGGGTACTTATTCTTGATAGTTAATCGATTTAACCCCCTATAATCGATGCACATCCTCATGCTTCCATCCTTTTTCATCACGAACAACACCGGCGCACCCCATAGAGATACACTTAGCTGTATAAAGCCCATATCTAGGAGTTCTTCCAACTGCTTCTTTAACTCTTGTAGTTCCTTCGGGGCCATTCGGTATGGGGCTTTTGACACTGGTGCCGCTTCGAGAATTAGGTCTATGGTGAATTCCACTTGCCTATCTGGTGGAATACCAGATAGATCTTCTGGAAACTCATCTATGAATTCTCGTACTAATGGTACGTCTTCAACCTTTATCATCTCCTGTTTCCCTCATGAGATGTTTACTAAATATCCTTGACATGTTTCTTTTCTAAACATCTTCTTAGCTTGTAAAGTTGATACTAGTCGAATAAGGGGTTTCGTCTTCATTCCAAGGAACGAAAATGGTTCCTCTCCTGGTTTCTGAAATAATACCTCCCTTTCCTTACATCAGATGGTGGCTTAATTACAACCCAACCAATCCATGCCTAGTATTACATCAAAATCCTTCATTTCTATCATGTACAGGTTCGCTTCCATTGGTTTTCCCTCAACTTCAATACTTACTAATTTAGCTATTCTATCAGTACTCAAAGGGTTGCCTGAAGGAATGCTAACCTCTAATGTACCTTTCGACTTATCACAGGTAATACTAGATTTAGCCATAAAAGTTGTCGATATAAAGGAGTGTGTGGCTCCTGAATCAAACAATACATAAGCAGGCATATTAGGTATCAATAAAGGACCTGCTATGACGTTCGAGTTTTCCTCTGCATCTTTCTGAGTCATTGCAAAAACTCATGCTTTCCCTTTCTGGTTCTGGTCATTGTTATCATCCTTCTTCAGGGTAAATGTGGGGCAATCCTTCAAAATATGCCTTGGCTTGCCACATCTGAAACAAACATTCTTCCCTTGCAAACACACGCCAAGATGCGTCTTTCCACACTTAAGACATGGCTCTATAACTGGCACAATGCTCTTGTTGACATTGGCTCCACCATTAGCTTTCTTGTTCTGCTACTTGCCCTTTCCCTTGTCCTGGCCATTCCATTTCCTTTTACCCATACTGCCATTGTCCGGTTGATTGAACAGTCGACTATGTTGGCGCTAGTCTTCTGGTACCAGATAGCATGAGCTCTTTCCAGCATTTCACGGTATAAGGTGAAATGATGGGACATAAGTATCATGCTTATATCTGGGTTCAACCCTTGTTCAAACCTCTTGACTTTCTTATCCTCCGTATCCACCAGATGTGGAACATACCTTGAAAGTTGGTCAAACTTCCTTTCATACTCAGTCAGGGACATAGTCCTTTGCTTGAGTTGGAGAAATTCACTTTCTTTGTGATCCCCCAAAGACTGTGGAAAGTACTTGTCCATTACTTCCTCTTTAAATCGCTCCCATGTCAATTCAGCTTGTTGCTCTGGGGTCCTCGTCCTTGACATCAAGTCCCACTAGTGTCTTGCATCATCGGAGAACATAAACTCAGCGCACTGGACCTTCTGGGCGTCCGTGCACCCTATTAATCGGAATACTCTCTTCAACTTGCGAAGCCACTCCTCGGCTGCAAGTGGATCAGATGCTCCATTGAAGGTAGGGGGCTTGTGTCTTCTAAATTGCTCGACCACTGAAGCATGGGTTGGAGGAGCATTAGGAGCAAATGGTAGGGGTTGCGCCAGGTTCGGGTTTTGCCTGCCAAGGTCTTGGACCACTTGGAGGAGATCTCTTATCAAGTTGGTTTGGTTTGCGTGGGCCATTCTCCTTTAGACAAAACGTATGGTTCTTATTAGTTTCATACTTCGAATTCTAACATAGAAGATAAAGTTTTATTTCTTAACATAAAGGAAGTTGTTACAAGGATTTAAATCTAATCTCTATAAGTTCTACGGATCTTCTTTGGTGGAACCTCATCCCCAGAGGAGTCTTCCGCCTCAGGTCCGGATTCTATGTCCATCTCAACTTGTGGCTCGGGCTCAGGATCATTCCCCTCTTCAAGCTCTTCTTCTTCATCAAGTTCAATTACTATCTCTGGTTGAGGCTCTAAGTTTTCCCTCCATAGGTCTAGGAGTGATTGGCAATACACTTCAAATTCAAATATATTTGGGTGCTCCTCTAGCGTTACATCCCTAACCGTGACTCCTATATCTCCCCATTGAGGTGGAAGGGAGTGTATGAGGTTATTTATAGCCTCAATATGCATTATCTCCATTTCAGCATTCACCACTGCCATGCATCTCTCATAGACATCATGTATATGTTCGTCAAGTGGACGGAGCAGATTAGTCACGTAATTCTCATAGGATTGAATGGTGATTCTACGGTTCAATGCTCTTCTATATGCCCTAGCCGTTCTATGAGCCATATCTGTTGCATTTTCACATATCATACAGTTTTTATTTTTTACTCTTGGAAAAATGGCTACTGTTACATAACATTTTGCCTATAAATTCTAGCCCAATGCATATCTTTTGAAAAAAAAAAAAATCTTTCAAATCATTTCTAACTGGTATAGTTTATCTTTGAAAATAAGTATAAGTTGTACCATAGCATCGCAAAGCATTATAACATAGTCTTTTCATGAAAACATTAACTTTAAACATACCTGGGCTGTAGGATGAGATTGATGGATGGATGCAAGATGCCATGGAGTATCTTAAACTTTTTCATTTTTTATTTTTTTTTAAAAAAACATACTTGGTCTACAGAACCAGCTAAACCATGCTCTGATACCACGCTGTAATGCCCTGACCCCATGTGGACCAAAACGCCACTTACTTTACTTAACTAACCGGTGGTTTAGTTATAGGAGAATATGTTTTAGCGGTAGCTTAATTTTTACAATGATAATTTTAACAACAACCTTTGGAATACTTTAAATAAAACACTGAATAAAAAAATAACGGAACGTAATTTATTTGAAGAAAACACAACTTGTTCTTGCATTCAGCGTTACTCAAATACTTTAAAGAAATAACATTGAAAACCTTCACACAAAAATAAATCTAAATAACTTGTTCACCGGGTTTTCCATGGGCTCGTTACACCACTCTCCATCTTTTCCATCATCCAGGCCCAAGATAGAATCATATCAATCTGTAGAAAAGGGGTTAAACCCGTGAGTTAAAAAACTCAATAGATATCATTGGTGCATTCCTGATCAAGCTATACATTTCAAAGCTGTAACTTTAGAAATCTTTTCATAGTAAGATTTCCAGTAGAATCCCAAACACGTAGAGTCATGACTTAACACGACGCCTCTACCGAAAGTACGTGCCGTACCCGGAGGTACCATTAGACATGGAGGTGTATGTCGTACCGGAGGTGCCATTAGACATACAAACATTAACATAAATCTTCATTAGCTAGAAACTTATAACTTAACACGAATTAACACTTTGCACCTCTACCTACCTTGATTGATGCTTTGAACCTTGTTGAAAGATGCACTCCTTTGACGTTTCAAAAAAAAACACTCCGTTGAGAATTGATGCTTGGAAAACACTTCTTGATAGCACCAAAATTTCTAGGAAAAACTAATTTTTCCTCCCTCTCCTCTCTCTTTTTTCTAGACTTGAAAACTCTCTCTTTGAGGTTATAAGCTTTTGTCTTGGTGTGAAAAATGTGTATGCATTGGGGCCTATTTATAGGTGAAATAATTTCGTGAAAACTCTCTTTTTTATGCTTAGAACCTTGCAACATGTACACTATGGTGTATAATTTAGTTTACACTTTGCCACGTGACATTACCCTGTTGGACAGTATAAATCTCAAACAGTTTTCCCATCCAATTAACACTTGACAACAATGTAAGTGTCAAATAATGTGTTAAAAATCATTGTACAACTAGCAAAGTTCAAGCTGTATGAACCTTGCTACATATACACTTTTGTTTACACTTTGCCACGTGACATTACCCTGTTAGACAACTTAAATTTCAAACTGTTTTCCCGTCCAATTGACACTTGACAACAATGCAGGTTTCAAACAACATGTCAAAAATCAGTGTACAAATAGCAAAGTTCAATCGGTATGATCCTTGCTACACGTACACTATGGTGTACACTTTAGTTTACACTTTGCCACGTGACATTACCCTGTTGGACAATTTAAATTTCAAACAGTTTTTCCATCCAATTGACACATGACAAGAATACAAGTGTTAAACAAAGTGTTAAAAATCAGTGTACAAATGGCAAAGGTCAATCGGTAAGAACCTTGTGACATGTACACTATGGTGTACACTTTAGTTTATATTTTGCCACGTGTTATTACCCTACTAGACAGTTTAAATTTCCAGCACTTTTCCCAACCAATTGACACTCGACAATAATGCAAGTGTCAAATAACGTGTCAAAAATTAGTGTAAGAATAGCAAAGTTCAATTAGCAAGAACTTTGCGACATGTACACTATGGTGTACACTTTAGTTTGCACTTCACCACGTGACATTACCATGTTCGATAGTTTCAAATAGTTTTCTCATCCAATCGACACTTACAACAATACAAGTGTCAAACAATGTGTCAAAAATCAGTGTACAAATAGCAAAGTTCAATCGGAAAGGACATTGCAACATGTACACTGTGGTGTACACTTTAGTTTACACTTTGCCACGTGTCATTACCCTGCTAGACAGTTTAAATTTCAAACAGTTTTTCCATCCAATTGACACTCGAAAATAATGCATGTGTCAAACAACGTATCAAAAATCAGTGTACAAATAGCAAAGTTCAATCGGTAAGAACTTTTCGACACGTACACTATGGTGTACACTTTAGTTTACACATTGCCATGTGACATTGCCTTGTTGGACAGTTCAAATTTTAAACTATTTTCCCATCTAATTGACACTTGACAACAATATAAGTGTTAAACAACGTGTTAAAAATTAGTGTACAAAAAGCAAAGTTCAATCGGTAAGAATCTTGCAACATGTACACTATGGTGTACACATTAGTTTACACGTTACCACGTGACATTACCCTATTGGACAATTTAAATTTCAAACAGTTTTACCATCCAATTGACACTTGACAACACTGCACGACTCAAACAATGCGTCAAAAATCAGTTTACAAATAGCAAAGTTCAATCCGTAAGAACCGTGCTAGAAGTACACTATGGAGTACACTTTAGCTTACACTTTACCGCTTAATATTACCCTGTTGGACAGTTTAAATTTCAAACAGTTTTCCCATCCAATTAACACTTGACAACAATGCAAGTATCAAAGAACGTGTCAAAAATCAGTNAGGATTTAAATCTAATCTCTATAAGTTCTACGGATCTTCTTTGGTGGAACCTCATCCCCAGAGGAGTCTTCCGCCTCAGGTCCAGATTCTATGTCCATCTCAACTTGTGGCTCGGGCTCAGGATCATTCCCCTCTTCAAGCTCTTCTTCTTCATCAAGTTCAATTACTATCTCTGGTTGAGGTTCTAAGTTTTCCCTCCATAGGTCTAGGAGTGATTGGCAATACACTTCAAATTCAAATATATTTGGGTGCTCCTCTAGCGTTACATCCCTAACCGTGACTCCTATATCTCCCCATTGAGGTGGAAGGGAGTGTATGAGGTTATTTATATCCTCAATATGCGTTATCTCCATTTCAGCATTCACCACTGCCATGCATCTCTCATAGACATCATGTATATGTTCGTCAAGTGGACGGAGCAGATTAGTCACGTAATTCTCATAGGATTGAATGGTGATTCTACGGTTCAATGCTCCTCTATATGCCCTAGCCGTTCTATGAGCCATATCTGTTGCATTTTCACATATCATACAGTTTTTATTTTTTACTCTTGGAAAAATGGCTACTGTTACATAACATTTTGCCTATAAATTCTAGCCCAATGCATATCTTTTGAAAAAAAAACACATCTTTCAAATCATTTCTAACTGGTATAGTTTATCTTTAAAAATAAGTATAAGTTGTACCATAGCATCGCAAAGCATTATAACATAGTCTTTTCATGAAAACATTAACTTTAAACATACCTGGGCCGTAGGATGAGATTGATGGATGGATGCAAGATGCCATGGAGTATCTTAAACTTTTTCATTTTTTATTTTTTTTTAAAAAAACATACTTGGTCTACAGAACCAGCTAAACCAAGCTCTGATACCACGCTGTAATGCCCTGACCCCATGTGGACCGAAACGCCACTTACTTTACTTAACTAACCGGTGGTTTAGTTATAGGAGAATATGTTTTAGCGGTAGCTTAATTTTTACAATGATAATTTTAACAACCTTTGGAATACTTTAAATAAAACACTGAATAAAAAAATAACGGAACGTAATTTATTTGAAGAAAACACAACTTGTTCTCGCATTCAGCGTTACTCAAATACTTTAAAGAAATAACATTGAAAACCTTCACACAAAAATAAATCTAAATAACTTGTTCACCGGGTTTTCCATGGGCTCGTTACACCACTCTCCATCTTTTCCATCATCCAGGCCCAAGATAGAATCATATCAATCTGTAGAAAAGGGGTTAAACCCGTGAGTTAAAAAACTCAATAGATATCATTGGTGCATTCCTAATCAAGCTATACATTTCAAAGCTGTAACTTTAGAAATCTTTTCATAGTAAGATTTCCAGTAGAATCCCAAACACGTAGAGTCATGACTTAACACGACGCCTCTACCGAAAGTACATGCCGTACCCGGAGGTACCATTAGACATGGAGGTGTATGTCGTACCGGAGGTGCCATTAGACATACAAACATTAACATAAATCTTCATTAGCTAGAAACTTATAACTTAACACGAATTAACACTTTGCACCTCTACCTACCTTGATTGATGCTTTGAACCTTGTTGAAAGATGCACTCCTTTGACGTTTCAAAAAAAAAACACTCCGTTGAGAATTGATGCTTGGAAAACACTTCTTGATAGCACCAAAATTTCTAGGAAAAACTAATTTTTCCTCCCTCTCCTCTCTCTTTTTTCTAGACTTGAAAACTCTCTCTTTGAGGTTATAAGCTTTTGTCTTGGTGTGAAAAATGTGTATGCATTGGGGCCTATTTATAGGTGAAATAATTTCGTGAAAACTCTCTTTTTTATGCTTAGAACCTTGCAACATGTACACTATGGTGTATAATTTAGTTTACACTTTGCCACGTGACATTACCCTATTGGACAGTATAAATCTCAAACAGTTTTCCCATCCAATTAACACTTGACAACAATGTAAGTGTCAAATAACGTGTTAAAAATCATTGTACAACTAGCAAAGTTCAAGCTGTATGAACCTTGCTACATATACACTTTTGTTTACACTTTGCCACGTGACATTACCCTGTTAGACAACTTAAATTTCAAACTGTTTTCCCGTCCAATTGACACTTGAAAACAATGCAGGTTTCAAACAACATGTCAAAAATCAGTGTACAAATAGCAAAGTTCAATCGGTATGATCCTTGCTACACGTACACTATGGTGTACACTTTAGTTTACACTTTGCCACTTGACATTACCCTGTTGGACAATTTAAATTTCAAACAGTTTTCCCATCCAATTGACACATGACAAGAATACAAGTGTTAAACAAAGTGTTAAAAATCAGTGTACAAATGGCAAAGGTCAATCGGTAAGAACCTTGTGACATGTACACTATGGTGTACACTTTAGTTTATATTTTGCCACGTGTTATTACCCTACTAGACAGTTTAAATTTCCAGCACTTTTCCCAACCAATTGACACTCGACAATAATGCAAGTGTCAAATAACGTGTCAAAAATTAGTGTACGAATAGCAAAGTTCAATTAGCAAGAACTTTGCGACATGTACACTATGGTGTACACTTTAGTTTACACTTCACCACGTGACATTACGATGTTCGATAGTTTCAAATAGTTTTCTCATCCAATCGACACTTACAACAATAAAAGTGTCAAACAATGTGTCAAAAATCAGTGTACAAATAGCAAAGTTCAATCGGAAAGGACATTGCAACATGTACACTGTGGTGTACACTTTAGTTTACACTTTGCCACGTGTCATTACCCTGCTAGACAGTTTAAATTTCAAACAGTTTTCCCATCCAATTGACACTCGAAAATAATGCATGTGTCAAACAACATATCAAAAATCAGTGTACAAATAGCAAAGTTCAATCGGTAAGAACTTTTCGACACGTACACTATGGTGTACACTTTAGTTTACACATTGCCATGTGACATTGCCTTGTTGGACAGTTCAAATTTTAAACTATTTTCCCATCTAATTGACACTTGACAACAATATAAGTGTTAAACAACGTGTTAAAAATTAGTGTACAAAAAGTAAAGTTCAATCGGTAAGAATCTTGCAACATGTACACTATGGTGTACACATTAGTTTACACGTTACCACGTGACATTACCCTATTGGACAATTTAAATTTCAAACAGTTTTACCATCCAATTGACACTTGACAACAATGCACGACTCAAACAATGCGTCAAAAATCAGTTTACAAATAGCAAAGTTCAATCCGTAAGAACCGTGCTAGAAGTACACTATGGAGTACACTTTAGTTTACACTTTACCGCTTAATATTACCCTGTTAGACAGTTTAAATTTCAAACAGTTTTCCCATCCAATTAACACTTGACAACAATGCAAGTATCAAAGAACGTGTCAAAAATCAGTGTACAAATAGTAAAGTTCAATCGATGAGAACCTTGCAACATGTACACTATGGTGTAAACTTTAGTTTACACTTTTCCACGTGGCATTACCCTATTGGACACTATAAATTTCAAACAGTTTTCCCATCCAATTTACACTTGACAATAATGTAAGTGTCAAAGAACGTGCCTAAAATCAGTGTACAAATAGTAAAGTTCAAATGGTATGAACCTTGCTAAATGTACACATTACTTTACACTTCACCAAGTGACATTACCATGTTGGACAGTTTAAATTTCAAATAGTTTGCCCATCCAATCGGCACTTGACAACAATACAAGTGTCAAACAACGTGTCGAAAATCAGTGTACAAATAGAACAGTTCAATCTGTAAGGACCTTGCTACATGTAAACAATAGTGTACACTTTACTTTACACTTTGCCACGTGACATTACCCTATTGGACAGTTTAAATTTCAAACACTTTTCCTGTCCAATTGACACTGACGAAAATGCAAGTGTCAAAGAACGTGTACAAAATCAGTGTACAAATAACAAAGTTCAATCGGTACGGACCTTGCCACAAGTTTACTATGGCGTACACTTTGGTTTACACTTTGCCACGTGTTATTATCCTTTGGACAATTTAAGTTTCAAATAGTTTCCCATCCAATCGACACTTGACAACAATGCAGGTTTCAAATAACATGTCAAAAATCAGTGTACAAATAGCAAAGTTCAACCGGTATGAACCCTACTACATGTGCACTATGATGTACACTTAGTTTACACTTTGCCACATGACATTACCCTACTGGACAGTTTAAATTTCAAACAATTTTCCCATCCTATTAACACTTGACAACAATGCAAGTGTCAAAGAACGTGTCAAAAATTAGTGTACAAATGGTTTAGTTCAATCGGTAAGAACTTTGTGACATGTACACTGTGGTGTACACTTTAGTTTACCCTTTGCCACGTGACATTACCCTATCGGACAATTTAAATTTCAAGCAGTTTTCCCATCCAATTGACACTTGACAACAATGCAGGTTTCAAACAACGTGTCAAAAATCAGTGTACAAATAGCAAAGTTCAATCGATATGAACCTTGCTACACGTACACTATGGCGTACACTTTAGTTTACACTTTGCCTCGGGACATTATCCTGTTGGACTATTTAAAATTAAAATAGTTTTCCCATCTAATTGACACAGGACAAGAATGCAAGTGTCAAACGACGTGTCAAAAATCAGTTTACAAATGACAAAGTTCAATCGGTAAGAACCTTGTGATATGTACACTATGGTGTACACTTTAGTTTATACTTTGCCACATGTCATTACCCTGCTAGACAGTTTAAACTTCAAACAGTTTTTCCATCCAATTGATACTTGACAACAATGTAAGTGTCAAACAATGTGTCAAAAATCTGTGTACAAATATCAAAGTTCAAACGGTATGAACCTTTTTACAAGTACACTTTAGTTTACACTTCACCACGTTACATTACCCTGTTGGACAATTTAAATTTCAAACGGTTTTCTCATCCAATCGACACTTGAAAACAATACAAGTATCAAACAACGTGTTAAAAATTCATGTAGGATGCAAAGTTCAATCGGTACGGACATTGCTACATGTTTACTATGGTGTACACTTTAGTTTACACTTTGCCACGTGACATTACCCTATTGGACAATTTAAATTTGAAACAGTTTTCCATCCAATTAACACTTGATGACAATGCAGGTTCCAAACAATGTGTCTAAAATCACTATACAAATAGCAAAGTTCAATCGGTATGAACCATGCTACATGTGCACTATGGTGTACACTTTAGTTTACACTTTGCCACGTGACAATACCCTGTTGGACAGTTTAAATTTCAAAAAAATTTTCCATCCAATTGACACTTGATAACAATGCAAGTGTCAAAGAACGTGTCAAAAATCAGTGTAAAAAATAGCAAAGTTGAATCGGTACGGACCTTTCTGTGTGTTTACTAGGGCGTACACTTTATTTTACACTTTGCCATGTGACAATACCCTGTTGGACAATCTAAATTTCAAATAGTATTCCCATCTGATTGACACTTGACAGCAATGCAGGTTTCAAACAACGTGTCAAAAATCAGTGTAGAAATAGCATAGTTCAATCTGTAAGAACTTTGCGACACGTACACTATGGTGTACACTTTAGCTTACACGTTGCCACGTGTCATTGCCCCGCTGGATAGTTTAAATTTCCTGGACTTTTCCCATCCAACTGAGACTCGACAATAATGCAAGTGTCACACATGTCAAAAATCAGTGTACGAATAGCAAAGTTCAATCGGTAAGAACTTTGCGACACGTACACTGCGGTGTACACATTAGTTAACATTTTACCACGTGACATTACCCTCTTGGACAATTTAAATTTCAAAAAGTTTTCCCATCCATTTGACACATGACAACAATGCAGGTTTCAAACAACGTGTCAAAATCAGTGTACAAATAGCAAAGTTCAATCGTTATGAACCTTGCTACATGTACACTATGGAGTACATTTTAGTTTACACTTTACCACGTGACATTACCCTGTTGGACAGTTTAAATTTTAAACAGTTTTCCCATCCAATTGACACTTGACAACAATGCAAGTGTCAAAGAATGTGTCAAAAATCAGTGTTCAAATAGTAAAGTTCACTCGATAAGAACCTTGCAACATGTACACTACGGTGTACACTTTAGTTTACACTTTGCCATGTGTCATTACCCTACTAGACATTTTAAATTTCTCGTACTTTTCCCATCCAATTGACACTCGACAACAATTCAAGTGTAAAACAACGTGTCAAAAATTGGTGTACGAGCAAGGTTCAATCAGTAAGAACTTTACGACATGTACACTATGGTGTACACTTGAGTTTACACTTTTCCATGTGACATTGCCCTCTTGGACAGTTCAAATCTCAAACTGTTTTCCCATCCAATTGACACTTGACAACATTGTAAGTGTCAAACAACGTGTCAAAAATTAATGTACAAATAGCAAAGTTCAATCGGTAAGAACCTTACAACATGTACACTATGGTGTACACTTTAGTTTACACTTTGCCACGTAACATTACCCTGTTGGACAGTATAAATTTCAAAACAATTTTTCCATCCAATTGACACTTAACAACAATGTAAGTGTCAAACAACGTGTCAAAAATCGATGTACAAATAGCAAAGTTCAAACGGTATGAACCTTGTTACATGTACAATTTAGTTTACACTTCACCACGTGACATTACCCTGTTGGACAGTTTAAATTTCAAACAGTTTTCTCATCCAATCGATACTTAACAACAATAAAAGTGTCAAAAAACGTGTCAAAAATCAGTGTACAAATATCAAAGTTCAACCGGTACGGATATTGTCACATGTTTACTATGGTGGACACTTTAGTTTATACTTTATCACGTGACATTACCCTATTGGAAAATTTAAATTTCAAACAGTTTCCCATCCAATTAACACTTGACAACAATGCAAGTGTCAAAGAACGTGTCAAAAATCAGTGTACAAATAGTAAAGTTCAATCGATGCGGACCCTGCTGCATGTTTACTATGGTGTACACTTTAGTTTACACTTTATCACGTGACCTTACCCTGTCAGACAATTTAAATTTCAAACAGTTTCCCATCCAATTAACACTTGACAACAATGCAAGTGTCAAAGAACGTGTCAAAAATCAGTGTACAAATAGTAAAGTTCAATCGATGCGGACCCTGCTGCATGTTTACTATGGTGTACACTTTAGTTTACACTTTATCACGTGACCTTACCCTGTCAGACAATTTAAATTTCAAACAGTTTCCCATCCAATTAACACTTGACAACAATGCAAGTGTCAAAGAACGTGTCAAAAATCAGTGTACAAATAGTAAAGTTCAATCGATGCGGACCCTGCTGCATGTTTACTATGGTGTACACTTTAGTTTACACTTTATCACGTGACCTTACCCTGTCAGACAATTTAAATTTCAAACAGTTTCCCATCCAATTAACACTTGACAACAATGCAAGTGTCAAAGAACGTGTCAAAAATCAGTGTACAAATAGTAAAGTTCAATCGATGCGGACCCTGCTGCATGTTTACTATGGTGTACACTTTAGTTTACACTTTATCACGTGACCTTACCCTGTCAGACAATTTAAATTTCAAACAGTTTCCCATCCAATTAACACTTGACAACAATGCAAGTGTCAAAGAACGTGTCAAAAATCAGTGTACAAATAGTAAAGTTCAATCGATGCGGACCCTGCTGCATGTTTACTATGGTGTACACTTTAGTTTACACTTTATCACGTGACCTTACCCTGTCAGACAATTTAAATTTCAAACAGTTTCCCATCCAATTAACACTTGACAACAATGCAAGTGTCAAAGAACGTGTCAAAAATCAGTGTACAAATAGTAAAGTTCAATCGATGCGGACCCTGCTGCATGTTTACTATGGTGTACACTTTAGTTTACACTTTATCACGTGACCTTACCCTGTCAGACAATTTAAATTTCAAACAGTTTCCCATCCAATTAACACTTGACAACAATGCAAGTGTCAAAGAACGTGTCAAAAATCAGTGTACAAATAGTAAAGTTCAATCGATGCGGACCCTGCTGCATGTTTACTATGGTGTACACTTTAGTTTACACTTTATCACGTGACCTTACCCTGTCAGACAATTTAAATTTCAAACAGTTTCCCATCCAATTAACACTTGACAACAATGCAAGTGTCAAAGAACGTGTCAAAAATCAGTGTACAAATAGTAAAGTTCAATCGATGCGGACCCTGCTGCATGTTTACTATGGTGTACACTTTAGTTTACACTTTGCCACGTGTCATTACCCGTCACACATGTCAAAAATCAGTGTACGAATAACTATACAAATAGCAAAGTTCAATCGGTATGAACCTTGTTACATGTGCACTATGGTGTACACTTTAATTTACACTTTGCCATGAGACACTACCCTGTTCGACAGTTTAAATTTCAAAATGTTTTCCCATCCAATTGACAGTTGATAAAAATGCAAGTTTCAAAGAGCTTGTCAAAAATCAGTGTACAAATAGTAAAGTTCAATCGATGCGGACCCTGCTGCATGTTTACTATGGCATACACTTTAGTTTATACTGTACCACGTGACATTACCCTTTTGGACAATTTAAATTTCAAATAGTTTTCTCATCCCAATTGACACTTGACAATGATTCAGGTTTCAAACAACGTGTCAAAAATCAGTATACAAATAGCAAAGTTCATTCGGTAAGAACTTTGCGACACGTACACAATGGTGTACACTTTAGTCTACACTTTGCCACATGTCATTATCTTCCTGGATAGTTTATATTTCCTGTACCTTTTCCGTCCAATTGACACTCGACAACAATGCAAGTGTTAAACAACGTGTCAAAAATCAGTGTACGAATAGCAAAGTTCAATCGGAAAGAACTTTACGACACGTAAACTATGGTAAACACTTTAGTATACACTTTGCCATGTGGCATTGTCCTGTGGGGCAGTTTAAATTTCAAATAGTTTTCCCATCCAATTGACACTTGACAACAATGCAAGGGTCAAACAACGTGTCAAAAATCAGTGTACAAATGGCAAAGTTCAATTGGTAAGAACCCTGTGACATGTACACTATGGTGTACACTTTAGTTTACACTTTGCCACGTGTCATTACCCTGCTAGACAGTTTAAATTTCAAATAGTTTTCCATCCAATTGACACTTGACAGCAATATAAGTGTCAAACAACGTGTCAAAAATCGGTGTACAAATAGCAAAGTTCAAACGGTATGAACCTTGGTACATGTACACTTTAGTTTACACTTCACCACGCGACATTACCCTATTGGACAATTTAAATTTCAAACAGTTTTATCTTCCAATCGACACTTGACAACAATACAAGTATCAAACAACGTGTCGAAAATTCGTGTAGAAATAGCAAAGTTCAATCGGTACGGACATTGCCACATGTTTACTATCGTGTACACTTTAATTTACACTTTGCCACGTGACATTACCCTATTGGACAATTTAAATTTCAAATAGTTTCCCATCCAATTAATACTTGACAACAATGCAGGTTCCAAACAATGTGCCTAAAATCATTGTACAACCAGCAAAGTTCAATCGGTATGAACCTTGCTACATGTGCACTATGGTGTACACATTAGCTTACACTTTGTCACATGACATTACCCTTTTTGACAGTTTAAATATCAAATAGTTTTTCCATTCAATTGACACTTGACAACAATGCAAGTATCAAAGTGCGTGTCAAAAATCTGTGTACAAATAGCAAAGTTCAATCGGTACAGACCTTGCTGCATGTTTACTATGGTGTACACTTTAGTTTACACTTTATCACGTGACCTTACCCTGTCAGACAATTTAAATTTCAAACAATTTTTCCATCCAATTGACATTTGACAACAATGCAGGTTTCAAACAGCGTGTCAAAAATCAGTGTACAAATAGCAAAGTTCAATCAGTATGAACCTTGCTACACGTACACTATGGCATACACTTTAGTTAATACTTTGCCACATGACATTATCCTGTTGGACTATTTAAATTTCTAACAGTTTTTCCATCCAATTGACACATGACAAGAATGTATGTGTCAAACAACATGTCAAAAATCAGTGTACAAATGGCAAAGTTCAATCAGTAAGAACCTTGTGACATGTACACTATGGTGTACACTTTAGTTTACACTTTGCCACATGCCATTACCCTGCTAGACAATTCAAATTTCTAGTACTTTTCCCATCAAATTGACACTCGAAAACAATGCAAGTGTCAGATAACTTGTCAAAAATCAGTGTATGAATAGCAAAGTTCAATCGGTAAGAACTTTACGACATGTACACTATGGTGTACACTTTGCCATGTGACATTGCCCTATTGGATAGTCCAAATTTCAAACCATTTTCCCATCCAATTGACACTTGACAACAATGCGAGTGTCAAACAACGTGTCAAAAATCAATGTACTAATAGCAAAGTTCGATCGGTAAGAACCTTACAACATGTACACTATGGTGTACACTTTAGATTACACTTTACCACATGACATTACCCTGTTGGACAGTATAAATTTCAAATAGTTTTCTATCCAGTTGACACTTAACAACGATTAAGTGTCAAACAACATGTCAAAAATCAGCATACAAATAGCAAATTTCAAATGGTATAAACCTTGCTACATGTACACTTTAGTTTACACTTCCCCACGTGACATTACCCTATTGGACATTTTAAATTTCAAACAATTTTCTCATCAAATCGACACTGGACAACAATTAAAGTGTCAAACAATGTGTCAAAAATCAGTGTAGCGATAGCAAAATTCAAACGGTGTGAACCTTGCTACATGTACACTTTATTTTACCCTTCACCACGTGACATTACCCTATTGGACAGTTTAAATTTCAAATAGATTTCTCATCCAATCGACACTTGACAGCAATGCAAGTGTTAAAGAACGTGTCAAAAATCACCGTACAAATAGTAAAGTTCAATCGGTATGAACCTTACTCCATGTGTACTATGGTGTACACTTTAGTTTACATTTTGCCACGTGACATTACCCTATTGGACAGTTTAAATTTCAAACAGCTTTCCCATCCAATTGACACTTGATAACAATACAAGTTTCAAACAACGTGTCAAAAATCAGTGTACAAATAGCAAAGTTCTCTCGATATGAACCTTGCTACACGTACACTATGGTATACACTTTAGTTTACACTTTTCCACGTAACATTACCCTATTGGACAATTTAAATTTCAAACGGTTTTCCCATCTAATTGATACATGACAACAATGAAGGTTTCAAACAACGTGTCAAAAATCAGTGTACAAATAGCAAAGTTCAATCGGTATGAACATTGCTACATTGCACTATGGTGTACACTTTAGTTTACACTTTGCCACGTGACATTACGCTGTTGGATAGTTTAAATTGCAAACAGTTTTCCCATCCAATTGTAACTTGACAACATTTCAAGTGTCAAACAACGTGTCAAAAATTAGTGTACAAATGTCAAAGTTCAATCGATAAGAATCTTGTGACATGTACACAGTGGTGTACACTTTAGTTTACACTTTGCCACGTAACATTACCCAGTTGGATAGTATAAATTTCAAACAGTCTTCCATTACCCTGTTGGACAGTATAAATTTCAAATAGTTTTTCCATCCAATTGACGCTTGACAACAATGTAAGTGTCAAACAACGTGTCAAAAATAGGTGTACAAATAGCAAAGTTCAAACGGTATGAACCTTGTTACATGTACACTTTAGTTTACACTTCACCATGTGACATTGCCCTGTTGGACAGTTTAAATTTCAAACAGTTTTCGCATCCAATCGACACTTGACAACATCACAAGTGTCAAACAACATGTTGAAAATCAGTGTACAAATAGGAAAGTTCAATCAATACGGACATTGCTACATGTTTACTATGGTGTACACTATAGTTTACACTTTACCACATGATACTTCCCTATTGGACAATTTAAATTTCAAACAGTTTCCCATCCAAATAACCCTTGACAGCAATGTAGGTTTCAAACGTGTCTAAAATCATTGTACAAATAGCAAAGTTCAATCGGTATGAACCTTGCTACATGTGCACTCTGGTGTACACTTTAGTTTACACTTTGCCACGTGACATTACCCTGTTGGACAGTTTAAATTTCAGATAGTTTTCCCATCCAATTGACACTTGATAACAATACAAGTGTCAAAGAACTTGTCAAAAATCAGGGTACAAATAGCAAAGTTCAATCGGTATGGACCTTGCTACAAGTTTACTATGATTTACACTTTATTTCACACTTTGCCACGTGACATTACCCTGTTGGACAATTTAAATTTCAAATAGTTTTCCCATCCAATTGACACTTGACAATGATGCAGGTTTCAAACAACATGTAAAAAATCGGTGTACAAATAGCAAAGTTTAATCGGTAAGAACTTTGTGACACGTACACTATGGTGTACACTTTAGTTTATACTTTGCCACGTGTCATTACCCAACTGAACAGTTTAAAATTCCAGTACTTTTCACATCCAATTGACACTCAACAACATCACAAGTGTCAAACAACGTGTCAAAAATTAGCGTACGAATAGTAAAGTTCAATCGGTAAGAACTTTGAGGAACTTTGCGGCACGTAAACTACGGTGTACGAATTAGTTTACACTTTACAATGTGACATTACCTTATGGGATAGCTCAAATTTCAAACCGTTTTCCCATTCAATTGACACTTGACAATAATGCAAGGGTCAAACAACGTGTCAAAAATCAATGTACAGATAGCAAAGTTCGATCGGTGAGAACCATACAACATGTACACTACGGTGTACACTTTAGTTTACACTTTGTCATGTGACATTACCCTGTTGGACAGTATAAATTTCAAACAGTTTTCCTGTCCAGTTGACACTTGACAATAATCTAAGTGTCAAACAACGTGTCAAAAATTAGTGTACAAATAACAAAGTTCAAACCGTATGAACCTTGCTACATGTACACTTTAGTTTACACTTCACTACATGACATTACCCTATTCTTCACTACATGACATTACCCTATTGGACAGTTTAAATTTCAAACAATTTTCTCATCCAAATGACACTTGACAACAATTAAAGTGTTAAACAACGTGTCCAAAATCACTGTACAGATAGTAAAGTTCAATCGGTATGAACCTTAATACATGTGCACTATGGTGTACACTTTAGTTTACACTTTGCCACGTGATATTACCCTATTGGACAGTTTAAATTTCAAATAGTTTCCCATCCAATTGACACTTGACAACAATACAGGTTTCAAACAATGTGTCTAAAATCATTGTACAAATAGCAAAATTCAATCAGTATGAACCTAGCTACATGTGCACTATGGTGTACACTTTAGTTTACACTTTGCAACGTGACATTACCCTGTTGGACAGTTTAAATTTCAAACCGTTTTTCCATCCAATTGACACTTGATAACAATGCAAGTGCTAAAGAACGTGTCAAAAAATAACGAAGCTCAATCGGTAAGGACCTTGTTGCGTGTTTACTATGGCATACACTTTATTTTACACTTTGCCACGTGACATTACTCTGTTGGACAATTTAAATTTCAAATAGTTTTCCCATCCGATTGACACTTGATAATGATGTAGGTTTCAAACAATGTGTCAAAAATTAGGGTAGAAATAGCAAAGTTCAATCTGTAAGAACTTTGGGCAAGTAGACTATGGTGTACACTTTAGTTTACACTTTGCCACGTTTCATTACCCTGCTGGACAATTTAAATTTCCAGTACTTTTCCCATCCGATTGGCACTCGACAACAATACAAGTGTCAAACAATGTGTCAAAAATCAGTGTACAAATAGCAAAGTTCAATTGGTAAGAACTTTACGACACGTACACTATGGTGTACACTTTAGTTTACACTTTGCCACGTGAAAATGCCCTATTGGACAGTTCAAATTTCAAATCGTTTTCCCATCCAATTGACACTTGACAACAATACAAGTGTCAAACAACGTGTCAAAAATCAGTGTACAAATATTAAAGTTCAATCGATGAGAACCTTGCAACATGTACACTATGGTGTATACATTAGTTTACATTTTGCCACATGACATTACCCTATTGGACAATTTAAATTTCAAATAGTTTTCCCATCCATTTGACACTTGACAACAATGCAGGATTCAAACAACGTGTCAAAAATTAGTGTACAAACAGCAAAGTTCAATCGGTGTGAACTTTGCTACATGTACACTATGGAGTACATTTGAGTTTACACTTTACCACATGACATTACCCTGTTGGACAGTTTAAATTTCAAACAGTTTTCCCATCCAATTGACACTTGACAACAATGCAATTGTCAAAGAACGTGTCAAAAATCAGTGTTCAAATAGCAAAGTTCAATCGGTAAGAACCTTTCAACACGTACATTATGATGTACACTTTAGTTTACACTTTGTCACATGACATTACCCCGTTGGACACTATAAATTTCAAACAATTTTCCCATCCAATTGACACTTGACAACAATGTAAGTGTCAAACAATGTGTTAAAAATTCAGTGTACAAATAGTAAAGTTCAAACTGTATGATCCTTGCTACATGTACACTTTAGTTAACACTTCACCAAGTGACATTACCCTATTGGACAGTTTAAATTTAGAATAGTTTTCCCATCCAATCGACACTTGACAACAATACAAGTGTCATACAACGTGTCAAAAATCTGTGTACAAATAGCAAAGTTAAATCGGTATGAACCTTGCTACACGTACACTATGGAATACACTTTAGTTTACACTTTGCCACGTGACATTATCCTGCTCAACTATTTAAATTTCAAATAGTTTTTCCATCCAATTGACACATGACAAGAATGCAAGTGTCAAACCACATGTCAAAAATTAGTGTACAAATGGCAAAGTTCAATCGGTAAGAACTTTGTGACATGTACACTCTAGTGTACACTTTAGTTTAGACTTTGCCGTGTGTCATTACACTGCTGGACAATTAAAATTTGTAGTACTTTTCCCATCAAATTGACACTCGACAACAATGCAAGTGTCAAATAACGTGTCAAAAATTAGTGTACGAATAACAACGTTCAATCGGTAAGAACTTTATCACATGTACACTGTGGTGTACACTTTAGTTTACACTTTGCCATGTGACATTACCCTTTTCGACAGTTCAAATTTCAAACCATTTATCCATCCAATTGACACTTGACACAATGCAAGTGTCTAACAACTTGTCAAAAATCAATGTACAAGTAGCAAAAGTCGATCGGTAAGAAGTTTACAACATGTTCACTATGGTGTACACTTTAGTTAAAACTTTGCCACGTGACATTACCCTACTTGATAGTATAAATTTCAAACAGTTCTCCTATCCAGTTGGCACCTAACAGCAATGTAAGTGTCAAACAACGTGTTAAAAATCAGTGTACAAATCGCAAAGTTCAAACGGTATGAACCTTGCTACATGTACACTTTAGTTTACTCTTCACCACGTGACATCACCCTGTTGGACAGTTTAAATTTCAAACAGTTTTCTCATCCAATTGACACTTGACAACAATTATAGTGTCAAACAACATGTCAAAAATATGTGTACAGGTAGCAAAGTTCAAACGGTATGAACCTTGCTACATGTACACTTTATTTTATAGTTCACCACGTGACATTAACATTTTGGACAGTTTAAATTTCAAACAGATTTCTCATCCAATCGACACTTGACAACAATGCAAGTGCCAAAGAACGTATCAAAAATTACAGTACAAATAGTTAATTTCAATCGGTATGAACCTTGCTACATGTGCACTATGGTGTACACTTTAGTTTACACTTTGCCACGTGACATTACCCAGTTAGATAGTATAAATTTCGAACAGTTTTCCCATCCAATTGACACTTGATAACAATGCAAGTGTCAAACAACGTGTCAAAAATCAGTGTACAAATAGCAAAGTTCACTCGGTATGAACCTTGCTACACGTACACTATGGTGTATACTTTAGTTTACGCTTTGCCACGTGACATTATCCAATTGGAGAACTTAAATTTTAAATAGTTTTTCCATCCAATTGACACATTACAACAATGCAGGTTTCAAACAACGTGTCAAAAATCACTCTACAAATAGAAAAGTTCAATCGGTATGAACCTTGGTACATGTGCACTATGGTGTACACTTTAGTTTACACTTTGCCACGTGACATTACCCTGTTGGGCTGTTTAATTTTTAAATAGTTTTCCCATCCAATTGACACTTGACAACAATGCAAGAGTCAATGATCGTGTCAAAAATCATTGTACAAATAGCAATGTTCAATCGATACGGACATTGCTCCATGTTTACTATGGTGTATACTTTGCCACGTGACTTTACCCGATTGGACAATTTAAATTTCAAACAGTTTTTCCATCCAATTGACACTTGACAACAATGCAGGTTTTGAACAACGTGTCAAAAATCAGTGTACAAATAGCAAACTTCACTCGGTATGAACCTTGCTACACGTACACTATGGTGTACACTTTAGTTTAAACTTTTCCACGTGAGATTACCCTATTGGAGAATTTAAATTTCAAACAGTTTTCCCAACCAATCGACATTTGACAACACTGCAAGTTTCAAACCATGTGTCAAAAATCAGTGTACAAATAGCAAAGTTAAATCGATATGATGCTTGCTACATGTGGACTATGGTGTACACTTTAGTTCACATTTTCCCACGTGACATTACCCTGTTGGACAATTCAAATTTCGAGTAGTTTTCCCATCCAATTGACACATGATAAGAATGCAAGTGTCGAACAACGTGTCAAAAGTTAGCGTACAAGTGGCAAAGGTCAATCGGTAAGAACCACGTGACATGTACACTATGGTGTACACTTTAGTTTACACTTTCCCACGTGTCATTACCTTTTCCAGTACTTTTCCCATCCAATTGACACCCGACAATAATGCAAGTGTCAAATAACGTGTCAAAAATCAGTGTACGAATAGCAAAGTTCAGTCGGTAAGAACTTTGCGACATGTACACTATGGTGTACACTTTTGTTTACACTTCACCATGTGACATTGTCCTGTTGGACAGTTCAAATTACAAACCTTTTTCCCATCCATTTGACACTTGACAATAGTGCAAGTGTTAAACAATGTGTCAAAAATCAGTGTACAAATAGAGAAGGTCAATCGATAAGAACCTTGTGACATGTACACTATGGTGTACATTTTTGTTTACAATTTTCCTTGTTACATTGCCCTATTGGACAGATCAAATTTCAAACTATTTTCTCATCCAATTGACACTTGATGACAATGCAAGTGTCAAACAACGTGTCAAAAATCAGTGTACAAATAGTAAAGTTTAATCGTAAGAACCTTGCGACATGTACACTATGGTGTACTCTTTAGTTTACACTTATTCACGTGACATTATCCTGTTGGACAGTATAAGTTAAAGACAATTTTCCCATCAAATTTACACTTGATAACAATGTAAGTGTCAAACAACTTGTAAAAAAATCAGTGTACAAGTAGCGAAGTTCAAATGGTATGAACCTTGCTACATGTACACTTTAGTTTACACTTCACCACGTGACATCACCCTGTTCGACTGTTTAAATTTCAATTAGTTTTCTCATCCAATCAACACTTGACAACAATACAAGTGTCAAACAACATGTCGAAAATCAGTGTACAAATAGGAAAGTTTAATCGGAAAGGACCTTGCTACATGTCCACTATGGTGTACACTTTAGTTTACACTTTGCCACGCGACATTACCCTGTTGGACAGTTTAAATTTCAAACAATTTTCCCATCCAATTGACGCTTGACAATAATGCATGTGTCAAACGAGTAAAAAATCAGTGTACAAATACCAAAGTTCAATCGATAAGAACCTTGCAACATGTACACTATGGCGTACACTTTAGTTTACACTTTGCTACATGACATTACCCTGTTGGAGAGTTTAAATTTCAAACAGTTATCCCATCCAATTGACACTTGACAATAATGCAAGTGTCAAACAACGTGTCAATAATCAGTGTAAATAGCAAAGTTCAGTCAATACGGACCTTGCTACATGTTTACTATGGTGTACACTTTAGTTTACACTTTGCCGCGTGACATTACCCTGTTGGACAATTTAAATTTCAAACAATTTTCCCATCCAATTGATACTTGACAACAATGCAGATTTCAAACAACGTGTCAAAAATCAGTGTACAAATAGCAAAGTTCAATCGGTATTGTAATACTTCGAAATTTTATGCTCGTTTAAATTTCTTTAGGATTGCGATTTAACTTTCAATATTATTTTGGCCGTAAGAAAAGGGGGCACCACCTTTGTAGTGGTTAATGCTAGAGGTAGTTAATGAATATAGGAATGAAGTGCTAAATGTTGTGTGCGCATGAAGTGATTATGAGTGAGTCGAAACTTAAGTCAAGTTTGAATTTGAATGAAGTGGATTATTTTTTTAGGACTTCAATTGACCAAACGACTAAATTATTTTACAATCTACAATTTTTGAATATGTAAGTTGGATACAAGTTTAAATTTGGGATATGCTTTGCTAATAATAAAAGTTAGAGGGGTTCAATTATATTAGTTGAAAAGATAAGAGACTTCCTTTGTAAATCTAGGTTTTGTAGCCACTTATTACCCTATAATCAACCCACTTGTCATCCATCATCACTATACACTTAGATAATAGACTAAACATGTGTAGAAACAAGAAAAAAAATGGAAGGAAAGAGAGGTGAGGCGGTGGAGGTGGAAAAGGAGGAAAAAATATCAATCATTTATCCTTATCTTTATATATGCATATATATCCATATCCATTGCCATAGAGAAAAGATTTCCTTCACTTTGCAAAACACTTATACACTCAAATAGAGAGCAAAACTGAAAATAAGAAAGGAAAGGAAAGGGAAGTAAGCCTAACACTTTCAATTCATATTTCAATCGAAGATCTTCAAGTTTTACGGTAAGATACTTTCTATGCTTAAGGGGTATGATCTTCATGGTAATATTTATGCTTAAACTATGCATGAAAAATCATAATATGATTATGGTGGACAAGTCCACAAAGTTAGATATCTATTTATGCCTTAGGACAAGTCTGAAGGGCACCGGCAAGCCAGAATGTGCAAGTATGGGTTTGATTGCATTCTTTTGTGTAGTATTATCATGATAAAAATCCAAGCATGGTATCTTACTGAGTATTCTTTATACTCATAGTATGTTATGCTAAATTTTCAGATCCATGATCGTTGAATTGATGGAAGTTAGTTGGCAAAATTGATGGTGGATTAAGGACAAAGATGTTTTGTACCGAAAGTTTCTTTTGTGTATTTTGTTCAATGACTGTTTTTCCATCTGTTTTTCTTATGGTATTATGCAAAATTATGTACATGACATGATGTAATATGGTATTAATAGTAAATTTTGTAATTATATCTTTCATGTTATGATAAGAGACATTTTTGTAGTTTATTTTCCTTACAAGAGACAAAAGGCAGAAACGGGATAGTTTCTGGAGTCAATTTCAAAACGATGTTTCTAACTCTATAAACGTCCATTTGAGACTCTAAAAATACTTCTGTTTTTCTCTTTGAGTTTTCTAAATATGGCCGAAGGAATCACTCAATTTCGATATCTATGGCCTGAGTTATCAAGGTTTTAACGTCAAGGGGTCAATCTGGATTTCCTGTGTAATACTTCACTGTTTTCAGTAAAACGTCTATATCATATGATCTTGGAAAATTTTCATATTTTAACCTAGAAAACTACTTGAAATTATATTTATAATGCCATAAATTTCATATAAAACGGAGTTGGGATGAATTTTATAAAAATTGTCAAACTTGCTGCCCCAACTAGCCTTGATAGTGCCGAGGCCGTATATGTAATATATAATTTCATGTTGGCATGGACTTTTACCGGCCATCAAATTTTATAAGAATTGTTTTACCAAATTGAAAAATAATAAGTTTTTAACATGTAATACTTCTATTTAAGAGTATTTACATGTACCAAAGGCAGAAGTTATTATGTTTAGTACGTGACCCTCGAAGCTTAAGTTCGGGGCGTCACAGGTATGAACCTTGCTACATGTGCACTATGGTGTACACTTACACTTTGCCACGTGACATTACCCTATCGGACAATTTAAATTTCAAACAGTTTTTCCATCCAATTGACACATGACAAGAATGTAAGTGTCGAACAACGTGTCAAAAATCAGTGTACAAAGGGCAAAGTTCAATCGGTAAGAACCTTGAGACATGTACACTATGGTGTACACTTTAGTTTATACTTTGCCACGTGTTATTACTCTACTGGACAATTTAAATTTCCAGTACTTTTCCCATCCAATTGACACTCGACAACAATACAAGTGTCAAACAACGTGATAAAAATCAGTGTGCGAATAGCAAAGTTCAATCGGTAAGAACTTTGCTACACGTACACTATTGTGTACACATTAGTTTACGCTTTGCCATGTGACATGCCCTGTTGGACAGTTTAAATTTCAAATAGTTTTTCCATCCAATTGACACTTGACAACAATGCAAGTGTCCAACAACGTGTCAAAAATAAGTGTACAAATAGCAAAGTTCAATCGGCAAGAATCTTGCAACATGTACACTATGGAGTACACTTTAGTTTACACTTTGCCGCGTGACATTACCTTGTTAGACAATTTAAATTTCAAACAGTTTCCCATCCAATTTACACTTGACAACAATGCAGGTTTCAAACAACGTTTCTAAAATCAGTGTACAAATAGCAAAGTTCAATCGGTATGAACCTTGCTACATGTGCACTATGGTGTACACTTTAGTTTACAATTTACCACGTGACATTACCCTTTTTGACAGTTTAAATTTCAAATAGTTTTCTCATCCACTTGACCCTTGACAAAAATGTAAGTATCAAAAAACGTATCAAAAATCATTATGCAAACAGTAAAGTTCAAACGGTATGAACCTTGCTACATGTACACTTTAGTTTACACTTCACCACGTGACTTTACCCTACTGGACAGTTTAAATCTCAAACAGTTTTCTCATCCAATTGACACCTGACAACAATTAAAGTGTCAAATAACGTGTCAAAAATCAGTGTACAAATTACAAAGTTCAAACGGTATGAACCTTGCTACATGTACACTTTATTTTACCCTTCACCACGTGACATTACCCTGTTGGACAGTTTAAATTTCAAACAGTTTTCCCAGCCAATTGATACTTGACAGCAATGCAGGTTTCAAACAACGTGTGAAAAATAATTGTACAAATACTAAAGTTCAATCGGTATGAACCTTCCTACATGTACACTATGGTGTACACTTTCATTTACACTTTCCCACGTGACATTACCCTGTTGGACAATTTTAATTTCAAACAGTTTTCCCATCCAATTGACACATGACAAGAATGCAAGTGTCGAATAACATGTCAAAAATCAGTGTACAAATGGCAAAGATCAATCGGTAAGAACATTGTGACATGTACACTATGGTGTACACTTTAGTTTACACTTTTCCACGTGTCATTACCCTACTAGACAATTTAAATTTCCAGTACTTTTCCCGTCCACTTGACACTGGACAACAATGCAAGTGTCAAACAACGTGTCAAAAATTAGTGTACGAATTGAAAAGTTCAATTGGTAAGAACTTTGCGACACGTACACTATGGTGTACACTTTAGTTTACAATTTGCCATGTGACATTACCCTATTGTACAGTTCAAATTTTATACCATTTTCCCATCCAAATGACACTTGACAACAACGCAGGTTTCAAACAACGTGTCAAAAATCAGTGTACAAATAGTAAAGTTCAATCGATATGAACCTTGCTACATGTACACTATCGAGTACACTTTAGTTTACACTTTGCCACGTGACATTACCCTGCTGGACAGTTTAAATTTCAAGTAGTTTTTTCATCCAATTGATGCTTGATAACAATGCAAGTGTCAAACAACTTGTCTAAAATCAGTGTATAAAGAGGAAAGTTCAATCGGTACGGACATTGCTACATGTTTACTATGGTGTACACTTTAGTTTATACTTTGCCACGTAACATTACCCTATTTGACAATTTAAATTTCAAACAGTTTCCCATCCAATTAACACTTGGTAACAATTTTGTTTCAAACAACGTGCCTAAAATCAGTGTACATATAGAAAAGTTCAATCGGTATGAACCTTGCTACATGTGCAATATGGTGTACACTTTAGTTTACACTTTGCCACGAGTTATTGCCCTGTTTGATAGTTTAAATTTCAAATAGTTTTCCCATTCAATGGACACTTGACAACAATGCAAGTGTCAAACAACATGTCAAAAATCAGTGTACAAATAGAAAATTTCAATCGTTACGGAAATTGCTACATGTTTATATGGTGTACACTTTAGTTTACACTTTCCCACGTGACATTACCCTATCGGACAATTTAAATTTCAAACAGTTTTTCCATCCAATTGACACTTGACAACAATGCAGGTTTCAAACGACATATCAAAAATCAGTGTACAAATGGCAAAGTTCAATCGGTAAGAAGCTTGTGACATGTACACTATTGTGTACACTTTAGTTTACACTTTGCCACGTGTCATTACCCTGCTAGACAGTTTAAATTTCCAGTACTTTTTCCCATCCAATTGAGACTCGACAAAAATGCAAGTGTCAAATAACGTGTCAAAAATCAGTGCACGAATAGCGAAGTTCAATCAGTAAGAACTTTACGACATGTACACTATGGTGTACACTTTAATTTACGCTTTTCCATGTGACATGCCCTGTTGGACAGTTCAAATTTCAAACAATTTTCCCATCCAATTGACACTTGAAAACAATGCGAGTGTCAAACAACGTGTCAAAAATCAGTGTACAAATAGCAAAGTTCAATCAGCAAAAATCTTGCAACATGTAAACTATGGTGTACACATTAGTTTACACTTTGCCACGTGACATTACCCTGTTGGATAATTTAAATTTCAAATAGCTTTCCCATCCAATTGACACTTGACAACAATACAGGTTTCAAATAACGTGTCAAAAATCAGTGTACAAATAGCAAAGTTTAATCAGTATGAACCTTGTTACATGTGCACTATGGAGAACACTTTAATTTACACTTTGCCACGTGTCATTACCCTGTTGGACAGTTTAAATTTCAAACAATTTTTTCATCCAATTGACACTTGACAACAATGCAAGTGTCAAAGAACCTGTCAAAAATTAGTTTACAAATAGTAAAGTTCAATCGGTAAGAACCTTGCAACATGTACACTATAGTTTACACTTAAGTTTACACTTTGTCACGTGACAGTACCCTGTTGGACACTATAAATTTCAAATAGTTTTTCCATCCAATTGACACTTGACAACAATGTAAGTGTCAAACAACGTGTCAAAAATCAGTGTACAAATAGAAAAGTTCAAACGGTATGAACCTTGCCACATGTACACTTTAGTTTGCACTTCACCAAGTGACATTACCGTGTTGGACAATTTAAATTTCAAATAATTTTCCCACCAAATCAACACTTTGACAACAATATAACTATCAAACAACGTGTCAAAAATCAGTGCGCAAATAGTAAAGTTCAATCGGAAAGGACCTTGCTACATGTACACTATGGTGTACACTTTAGTTTAAACTTTGTCACATGACATTACCCTATTGGACAGTTTAAATTTTAGATAGTTTCCCCATCCAATTGACACTTGACAACATTGTAAGTGTCAAACAACGTGTCAAAAATCAGTGTACAAATAGCAAAGTTCAATCGGAAAGGACCTTGCTACATGTACACTATGTTGTACACTTTAGTTCACAGTTTGCCACGTGACATTACCCTGTTGGACAGTTTAAATTTCAAACAGTTTTCCCATCCAATTGTAACTTGACAACATTTCAAATGTCAAACAACGTGTCAAAAATCAGTGTACAAATGTCAAAGTTCAATCGATAAGAACCTTGTGACATGTACACAGTGATGTACACTTTAGTTTACACTTTGCCACGTAACATTACCCTATTGGATAGTATAAATTTCAAACAGTTTTCCATTACCTTGTTGGACAGTATAAATTTCAAACAGTTTTTCCATCCAATTGACACTTGACAACAATGTAAGTGTCAAACAACGTGTCAAAAATCAGTGTACAAATAGTAAAGTTCAAACGGTATGAACCTTGCTACATGTACAATTTAGTTTGCACCACACCAAGTGACATTACCGTATTGGACAGTTTAAATTCAAATAGTTTTCCCATCCGATCGACTCTTGACAGCAATACAAGTGTCAAACAATGTGTTGAAAATTAGTGTAAAAATAGCAAAGTTCAATTGGAAAGGACCTTGCTACATGTACACTATGGTGTACGCATTAGTTTACACTTTGCCACGTGACATTACCCTGTTGGACAATTTAAATTTCAAACACTTTTCCCATCCCATTGACACTTGACAACAATCCAAGTGTCAAAGAACGTGTCAAAAATCAGTTTACAAATAGTAAAGTTCAATCGGTAAGAATCTTGCAACATGTACACTATGGTGTACACTTTAGTTTACACTTTTCCACGTGACGTTACCCTGTTGGACACTATTAATTTGAAATAGTTTTTCCATCCAATTGACACTTGACAAGAATGTAAGTGTCGAACAACGTGTCAAAAATCAGTATACAAATAGTAAAATTCAAACGGTATGAACCTTGCTACATTTAAACTTTAGTTTACACTTCACCAAGTGACATTACCTTGTTGGACAGTTTAAATTTCAAATAGTTTTCCCATCCAATTAACACTTGGCAGCAATACAAGTGTCAAACAACGTGTCGAAAATCAGTTTACAAATAGCAAAGTTCAATCAGTAAGGACCTTGCTACATGTACACAATGGTGAACACTTTAGTTTACACTTCGCCACGAGACATTACCTTGTTGGACAGTTTAAATTTCAAAGGCTTTTCCCATACAATTGACACTGACAACAATGCAAGTGTCAAAGAACGTGTACAAAATCAGTGTACAAATAGTAAAGTTCAATCGGTATGGACCTTGCTACATGTTTACTATGGTGTACACTTTAGTTTACACATTGCCACGTGTTATTACCCTGTTGGACAATTTAAATTTCAAATAGTTTCCCATCCAATTGACACTTGACAACAATGCAGGTTTCAAACAACGTGTCGAAAATCAATGTACAAATAGCAAAGTTCAATCGGTATGAATCTTGCTTCATGTGCATATGGTGTACATTTTAGTTTACACTTTACCACGTGACATTGCCATGCTGGACAGTTTAAATTTCAAACTGTTTTGTTTTCTCATCCAACTGACACTTAATAACAACGGAAGTAGTAATGAGCATATCAAAAATCAGTACACAAATTGCAAAGTTCAATCGGTACGAACATTGCTACATGTTTACTACGGTGTACACTTTAGTTTACACTTGGCACGTGACATTATCCTATTGGACAATTTAAATTTCAAACAGTTTCCCATCCAATTAACACTTGGCAACAATGCAGGTTTCAAACAATGTGTCTAAAATCAGTGTACAAATAGTAAAGTTCAATCGGTATGAACCTTGCAATATGTACACTATGGAATACAGTTTAGTTTATACTTTGCCACATGACATTACACTGTTGGACAGTTTAAATTTCAAACAGTTTTTCATCCTATTGATACTTGATAACAATGCAAGTGTCAAAGAACGTGTCAAAAATCAGTGTACAAATAGCAAAGTTCAATCGGTACGGACCTTGCTACATGTTTACTATGGTGTACACTTTAGTTTACACTTTTCCATGTGACATTACCCTGCTGGACAATTTGAAATTTCAAATATTTTCCAATCCAATTAACACTTGACAATAATGCAAGTGTCAAACAACGTGTCAAAAATCAATGTACAAATAGCAAAGTTTATTCGGTAAGAACCTTACTACGTGTACACTTTAGTTTACACTTTGCCAGGTGACGTTACCATGTTGGACAGTTTAAATTTCAAACAGTTTTCCCATCCAATTGACACTTGACAACAATGCAAGTGTCAAAGAACATGTCAAAAATCAGTGTACAAATAGAAAAAGTTGAAACGGTATGAACTTTGCTACATGTACACTTTAGTTTACATTTCACCACGTGACATTACCCTGTTGGACAGTTTAAATTTCAAATAGTTTTCCCATCCAATCGACACACGACAACAATACAAGTGTCAAATAACGTGTCAAAAATCATTGTACAAATAGCAAAGTTCAATCAGTAAGGACCTTGATACATTTACACAATAGTGTACAATTTAGTTTACACTTTGCCACGTGACAATACCCTGTTGGACACTTTGAATTTCAAACACTTTTCCCATCCAATTGACATTGACAACAATGCAAGTGTCAAAGTACGTGTACAAAATTATTGTACAACTAGCAAAGTTCAATCCATACGGACCTTGCTACACATTTACTATGGTGTATATTTTAGTTTACACCTTGCCACGTGTTATTACCCTGTTGGACAATTTAAATTTTAAATAGTTTCCCATCCAACTGACACTTGAGAACAATGCAGGTCTCAAACAATGTGTCCAAAATCGGTGTACAAATAGCAAAATTCAATCGGTATGAACCTTGCTTCATTTGCATGATGGTGTACACTTTAGTCTACACTTTGCCACGTGACATTACCCTGCACGACAGTTTAAATTTCAAACTATTTTCTCATCCGATCAACACTTGATAGCAATACAAGTGTCAAACAATGTGTCAAAAATCAGTGTACAAATAGTAAAGTTCAATCAGTAAGGACCAGTCTACATGTACTCAATGGTGTACACTTTAGTTTACACTTTGCCACGTGACATTACCCTGTTGGACAATTTAAATTTCAAACGATTTTCCCATCCAATTGACACTTGACAACAGTGCAGGTTTCAAACGACGTGTCAAAAATTAGTGTACAAATAGCAAAGTTCAATCGGTATGAACCTTGCTACATGTACACTATGGAGTATACTTTAGTTTACACTTTGCCACGTGAGATTACCCTGTTGGACAGTTTAAATTTTAAACAATTTTCCTAACCAATTGACACTTGACAACAATTCAAGTGTCAAGAACGTGTCAAAAATCAGTGTACAAATAGCAAAGTTCAATTGGTAAGAACCTTAGTTTACACTTTGCCATATGACATTATCCTGTTGGACAATTTAAATTTCAAATAGTTTTCCCATCAAATCGACACTTGACAACAATGCAGGTTTCAAACAACGTGTCAAAAATTAGTGTACAAATAGCAAAGTTCAATCGGTATGAACCTTGCTACATGTACACTATGGAGTACACTTTAGTTTACACTTTGCCACGTGACATTACCCTGGTGTATAGTTTAAATTTCAAATAGTTTTCCCATCCAATTGACGCTTGACAACAATGCAAGTGTCAAAGAACATGTCAAAAATCAGTTTACAAATAGTAAAGTTCAATTGGTAAGAACCTTGCAGCATGTACACTATGGTGTACACTTTAGTTTACTCTTTTCCATGCGATGTTACCTTGTTGAACACTATAAATTTGAAACAGTTTTCCGATCCAATTGACACTTGACAAGAATGTAAGTGTCGAATAACGTGTCAAAAATCAGTGTACAAATAGTAAAGTTCAAATGATACGAACCTTGCTACATGTACACTTTAGTTTACACTTCACCAAGTGACATTACCTTGCTGGACCGTTTAAATTTCAAATAGTTTCCCATCCAATCAACACTAGATAGCAATACAAGTGTCAAACAATGTGTCAAAAATCAGTGTACAAATAGTACAGTTCAATCAGTAAGGACCTGTCTACATGTACACAATGGTGTACACTTTAGTTTACACTTTGCCACGTGACATTACCCTGTTGGATAGTTTAAATTTCAAACACTTTTCCTATCCAATTGACACTGACTACAATGCAAGTGTCAAAGAACTTGAACAAAATCAGTGTACAAATAGCAAAGTTCAATCGGTACGGACATTGCGACACGTTTACTATGGTGTACACTTTAGTTTACACAATGCCACTTGTTATTACCTATTGGACAATTTAAATTTCAAACAGTTTTCCATCCCATTGACACTTGACAACAATGCAGGTTTCAAACAACGTGTCAAAAATCAGTGTACAAATAGCAAAGTTCAATCGATATGAACCTTGCTTCATGTGCACTATGGTGTATACTTTAGTTTACACTTTGCCACGTGACATTACCCTACTGGACAGTTTAAATTTCAAACTGTTTTCTCATCCAATTGATACTTGATAACAACGCAAGTGTTAATGAGCGTGTCAAAAATCAGTATACAAATAGCAAAGTTCAATCGGCACGGGCATTGCTGCATGTTTACAATGGTGTACACTTTAGTTTACACATTACCACGTGACATTACCCCGTTGGACAATTTAAATTTCAAATAGTTTCCCACCCAATTAACACTTGACAACAATGCAGCTTTCAAACAACGTGTCTAAAATCAGTGTACAAATGTAAAGTTCAATCGGTATGAACCTTGCTACATGTACACTATGGAGTATACTTTAGTTTACACATTGCCACGTGACATTACTCTGTTGGATAGTTTAAATTTCAAATAGTTTTTCATCCAATTAACACTTGATAACAACGCAAGTGTCAAAGAACGTGTCAAATATCAGTGTACAAATAGCAAAGTTCAATCGGTGCGGACCTTGCCGTATGTTTACAATGGTGTACACTTTAGTTTACACTTTGCCACGTGACATTACCCTGTTGATCAATTTAAATTTCAAACAGTTTCCCATCCAATTAACACTTGACAACAATGCAACTGTTGGACAGTTTAAATTTCAAATAGTTTCCCATCCAACTGATACTTGACAACAATGCAACTGTTGGACAGTTTAAATTTCAAATAGTTTCCCATCCAACTGATACTTGACAACAATGCAACTGTTGGACAGTTTAAATTTCAAATAGTTTCCCATCCAACTGATACTTGACAACAATGCAACTGTTGGACAGTTTAAATTTCAAATAGTTTCCCATCCAACTGATACTTGACAACAATGCAACTGTTGGACAGTTTAAATTTCAAATAGTTTCCCATCCAACTGATACTTGACAACAATGCAACTGTTGGACAGTTTAAATTTCAAATAGTTTCCCATCCAACTGATACTTGACAACAATGCAACTGTTGGACAGTTTAAATTTCAAATAGTTTCCCATCCAACTGATACTTGACAACAATGCAACTGTTGGACAGTTTAAATTTCAAATAGTTTCCCATCCAACTGATACTTGACAACAATGCAGGTTTCAAACAATGTGTCAAAAATTAGTGTACAAATAGCAAAGTTCAATCGGTAAGAACAGTGAAACATGTACACTATGGTGTACACTTTAGTTTACACTTTTCCACGTGACGTTACCCTACACGACAGTTTAAATTTCAAACTATTTTCTCATCCAATTGACACTTGACAACATTGTAAGTTTCAAATAACGTGCCAAAAATCTGCGAACAAATAGCAAAGTTCAATCAGTAAGAACCTTGCTACATGTTTACTATGGTGTACACTTTAGTTTACACTTTGCCACGTGACATTACCCTTTTGGACAATTTAAATTTCAAATCGTTTTCCCATCCAATGGACATTTGACAGCAATACAAGTGTCAAACAACGTGTCGAAAATCAGTTTACAAATAGCAAAGTTCAATCAGTAAGGACCTACTTTAGTCTACACTTTGCCACGTGACATTACCCTGTTGGACAGTTTAAATTTCAAAGACTTTTCCCATCCAATTGACAATTGACAACAGTACGAGTGTCAAAGAACGTATACAAAATCAGTGTACAAATAGCAAAGTTCAATCGGTACGGACATTGCTACGTGTTTACTATGGTGTACACTTTAGTTTACACTTTGCCACGTGACATTACCCTGCTGGATACTTTAAATTTCAAACTATTTTCACATCCAACTAACACTTGATAAAAACGTAAGTGTGAATGAGCATGTTAAAAATTGGTATACAAATAGAAAAGTTCAATCGGTATGGACATTGTTACATGTTTACTATGGTGTACACTTTAGTTTACACTTTGCCACGTGACATTACCTTGTTGGACAATTTAAATTTCAAACAGTTTCCCATCCAATTAACACTTGACAGCAATGTAGATTTCAAACAACATGTCTAAAATCAATGTAAAAATAGTAAAGTTCAATCCTTATGAACCTTGCTACACATACACTATGGAGTATTCTTTAGTTTACACTTTGCCACGTGACATTACCCTGTTGGACAATCTAAATTTCAAAAAGTTTTTCATCCAATTGACACTTGATAACAATGCAAGTGTCAAAGAACGTGCCAAGAATCATTGTACAAATAGCAAAGTTCAATCGGTACGGACATTGCTACATGTTTACTATGGTGTACACTTTAGTTTACAATTTGCCACGTGACATTACCCTGTTGGACAATTTAAATTTCAAAC